>NC_052512.1:15157019-15191404 GCF_014356525.2 Nilaparvata lugens
AGTCTCTAACGCTGATAATCTAGTTTGAAGCTGTTCATGAGAATAGGCCTATAATCATCCTTGGTTAATTAAGAATCTATAAGCAAAATCTCAAGTTAATCAGTCCAGTAGTTCAGACGTGATGATGCGTCAAACATAATTTTCCTATCCCGTACGTGCATAAGCCAGCTCTTTACTTTATATAATTATTATAGATAGTTAATGACTGCAAGAGATAGGCTGTGGAACAGAATAGTGGTGAACCTATGATAGCGCCAGAAGTGTCTCAAACACAATAGTAGGTACTACATGAACTTTTTGAAAGTGATTTGAAAAAATGTTAAAACAACAGAACTGAATCCTCATCATTCTACCTTCATTAGAGAGGCTTTTGTTTGAGCCGAATGGAAATCTTTATAAAAAAATGAATGTCTTTTGTGTGTTTGTTTGTAGTTTTGTTTGTTCCCTGTAGACTTGAAAACTACTTGAAATAATGGCATGAAACTTTGAGAATATGTTGTTGTGATATTGGGGATGGTTTCTGAACAGAAATTTTAATAGGGGGCTAATAATAATTATTTATTAATCCATTTTACAGACATATTTTCGAAATTTTCGGCCGAGCGGCTACTGAGAACGAAAAGATGATCATGATTCAAGATCATATTGTGATAATATATTTAGCATCAAAGTTACCAGCTGTAATAAACATATCACCCTGTGATAATTATTGTGTACTGGTATTGAAACGGTAGTTTGGAGTTGAAGTGTAGTTGATTGTACCAGCTGTTGATGATGGTTCCTTAGAAGACCTATACAAATAAAAATTATCACTCCCCAATCATTGAGAAACTGGAAAATGTTGAAAAAATTATTCACCTAATGGAAGAGAGTATATATTGTATAGTATATATGTATAGTATTCATATTGCATTCATTAATTACTGGAGAATGAAAGAATAATTTACCATTTTTTGAATTTAGCTTAGCTTACATTCATCGTAAAATGGAAGAATATGTAATTCTGTGTGATTCATCGTACATCGCATTTTTCCTGGACCATATATCGACAATCTACAGCTATGAAAACATTGAATATTTTTCTTTGAAACACTGACATACCTTTTTTTAATTGAAAACTTTACTGATAGATATTACTAGTCTACCAATTGATTGAGAAGAATAATATGTTTTCGGAATAATGATGCTGCATGACTAAGCCATAGGAAGTCCGTATTGAGATGTAAATGAACATGTTGATTGTACAATAAATTTCATGATTCACCAAATAAAGTCAAGTGTAACATGAGATCATTGGCGGTACAAAGTTTGCTGGGTGAGCTAATTGTAATTAAGCTTTATTATCAATAGACAACGCTGAAAAGACAGGCTCAATCACCAGGAATACTATAAATCTATGAGGGACCAGTAAGACATTCATTTTGAGTAGTTTAATTACTTCCATTATGGACACTGGATACATTGGACAATCAATACTTATGAAATTTATTAGCTACTGCACAGATAAAAAATTTTTGATTGCAGTGACCCCCACTACTGTATTATGAATAACCATTTGGATCAAATATAAGGAATTACTCGCATCTCTCATCAACTCGTAATTTTTATTCACAAAATATTAACAAAAAATATATATTAAGTTATATTTAATAAACTCACGGCTAGTACTCAAGTTCTCTAAGCTAAAACTCTAGTACTCTAAGCTCACGCTCTCAATCAACGCAAAATCAATTCGATCAGCTAATTGTTTTAATTGTTGTAAGAAATTGTTTTAAGCTTTCCAATGATTACAACATATGTTAGAATATCATGTGTCAATTATCTCAGTTCCATATGGAGTTCACCTTACCATAAGTTTACTCAATAGGATCCTTTTCCATCCTTTGAAATCCTTAGAGGCAAAATATCTCAAAATCCGTTCTTAGTGCGCATCTAGCATGTTTGAAGAATATTTGTGCAAAGTTTCAAGTCTGTAGGCCAATTAATTTGAGCTGTAGTGTGATTTTACATCAAAATTTTCAAAAGTGCCCTCTCATGAACCCCCCTGTGCTCCTGATTGGAATTTTTCTGCATAGATCTGATTTTTTTCGTACCTGAACGAAAAAGTTCCTCATGACTTTGCTGTGCAATGAACGGTTAAAAAGTGAAAATTTTGGGGGCCCAGCTCCCTCAGGGGGGCGGGCAGATTTCTGAAAATCCTTTCGTAGTGGATGTTTTGAGGCTACAATAACAATTTCATTGTTTTTAGGCTTAGTAGTTGGGCTGTGGTGTGATTTCAGTTTGTCAGGGCTTAGCCTTTTAGATAAGTTAAAGAAAAGAAAGAAGAAGAAGAAGAAGAAGAAGAAGAAGAAGAAGAAATAAGAGAAGAGAAGAGAGAAGAGGAAGAAAAGAAGAAGAGAAGAAGAAGAAGAAGGAAGAGAGAAGAGAAGAAGAAGAAGAATAAAACAAGAAGAAGAAGAAGAAAGAAGAAGAAAGAAGAATAAGAAGAAGAAGAAGAAGAAAAAAGAAGAGAAGAAGAAGAGAAGAAGAAGAAGAATAAGAAAAGAAGAAGAAGACGAAGAAGAAGAAAGAGAAGAGCTAAGAACAAGAGAAGAAGAAGAAGAGAAGGAAAGAAGAAGAAGAAGAAGAAAGAAGAAGAAAGAAGAAGAGAAGAAAAGAAGAAGAAAAAAGAATAAGAGAAGAAGAAGAAGAAGAAGAAGAAGAAAGAAGAGAAAAGAGAAGAAGAGAAGAAGGAAGAAGAAGGAAAAGAAAAAGAAGCAGAAGAAGAAGAAGAAAAGAAAGAAGAAGAAGAAGAAGAAGAAGACGAAGAAAAGAAAAGAAGAAGAAAGAAAGAGAAGAGAAGGAAAGAAGAAGAGAAGAAGAAGAAGAAGAAGACGAAGAAGAAGAAGAAGAAGAAGAAGAAGAAGAAGAAAAGAGAGAAAAAAAAAAAGAAAGAGAGAAGAGAAAAGAATAAGAAGAAAGATAGTAAGAAGAAATAAGATAAGAATAAGATAGAGAATAAGAAAAAGATAGAGAAGAATAAAATAAAATAAGATCGAATAAGAATAGAATAAGAATAAGATAAGAATGAATAGATAAGAATAAAAATAAATAAAATAAGAATAGAATAATAAGAAGAATCGAATAGAATAAGAATATAATAATAAGAAGAATAAGAATAAGAATAAGAATAAGAATAGAATAGAATAAGAATAAGAGAAGAATAAGAATAAGAAGAAGAATAAGATAAGAATAAGAATAAGAATAAAATAGAATAGAAATAATAAGAATAAGAATAAGAATAAGATAAAATAGAATCAATAAGAATAAGAATAAGATAAGAATAGAAATAAAAGAATAAGAATAAGAATAATAAATAAGAATAAGAATAAAATCGAAAAATAAGAATAAGAATAAGAATAAGAATGAGATAGAATAAGAATAGAATAAGAATAAGAATAAGAATAAGAATAAGAAAAAGAAAAGAAATACGATAAGAATAGAAAAGATAAGAATAGATAAGAATAAGAATAAGAATAAAAAAGGAATAAGATAAGAAGAAGAATAAAATAGAATAAGAATAAGAATAAGAAGAAGAGAGAGAAAAGAAGAGAAGAAAGAAGAAGAAGAAGAAGAAGAAGAAGAAGAAGAGAAGAAAAGAAGAAGAAGAAGAAAGAAGAAGAAGAAGAAGAAAGAAGAAGAAGAAAGAAAAGAAGAAGAAGAAGAAGAAGAAGAAGAAGAAAAGAGAAGAAGAGAAGAAGAAGAATAAGAAGAAGAAGAAGAAAGAAGAAAAGAAGAAGAAGAAAGAAAGAAGAATAGAAGAGAGAAGAGAAGACGAAGAGGAGAATCGAGAAAAAGAAGAAGAAGAAGAAGAAGAAGAAGAAGAAGAAAGAAGATTATTACGTTGATTATTACAGAAATCATTGTTATTTTACTAAACATAGATACAATGAATAGTTCTCTTTCAGGGGAGTTTTGACAACCCCAAACTCATTTTTCATTTGAAGAAATAATATCAAACAGGTGCATAGGACCTTACTTTTTTGTTCGCTTGCCAAAATACCCCTCTAAATTAAAATTTTCGACTGACTGTACAGTGAGTCAATCATTCTATTAATAAGGCTTGAATAATTCTGAAATTTTAATTAAATAAAAATGGTAGAGAATAATTATCATGTAGATATCAACACCTTCATTTGAAGACATATTAACTGCATGCGTTTTCATATTGCCGATACAGCATTGAGAAAACTGTAGACATGTATTGATTATTTAGCAGTCTCAAAAACTGTTCTAGCTGAAAAATTAATAATACATGCCACGTGTAGGCTTATACATTGCATGAGGAAACGAAGTTCAAAACTATGGTTTTCCTAAACATATGTATTTGAGATAATTTCTTTGATGCAGCTGTTTCACATTCACATTATAATTATACAGAGTTTGGTGAAATAAAAATTTTATTGATTACCAAAACAATACTTTTATTATATTAATGATAATAATTAATTATTAAAACAATACTTCTATTATATCAATAATAATAATATTATTAACATATTTATCAACTATCAGAACAATATTATTGAGGTCGAGTGGATCAGGTAGAAAGCAATGATAGAACAGATGTTCTTTTTTGAATTTCTATCATAAAATTTTTTGTTATTTCCAATGATTAAAACATATGTTAGAATATCACATGTCAATAAATAAATTATCAATAATAATATATTATTAACATATTTATCAACTATCAGAACAATATTATTGAGGTTGAGTAGAATCGTAGAAGCAATAATAGAACAGATGTTCTTTTTTGAATTTCATCATATTATTTTGTTATTTCCAATGATTAAAACATATGTTAGAATATCACATGTCAATAATAATTATCTCATTTCCATATGGCACTCACCTCAAGTTACCATGTTCATAACCTACTTAATAGGATCCTTTTTCATCCTTTGAAACCCTTAGAGGCAAAATATCTCAAAATCCGTTCTTAGTGCGCGTCTAGCATGTTTGAAGAATATTTGTGCGAAGTTTCAAGTCTGTAGGACAATTAGTTTGAGCTGTAGTGTGATTTTACATCAAATTTTCGAAAAATGCCCTCTCCTGGACCCCCCTGTGCTCCTGATCGAAATTTTTCTGCTTAGATCAATTTTTTTTACGTAGCTGAACAAAAAGTTCCTCATGACTTTGCTGTGCAATGAGCGGTTAAAAAGTACAAAATTTTGGGGGGGCGCCAGCTCCCTCAGGGGGCAAATTTCTGAAAATCCTGCCTTAGTGGATGTTTTTAGGCTACCATAAACATCGTGCAAAATTTCAAGTTTTTAGGTTCAGTAGTTTGGGCTGTGGTGTGATTTCAGTCTTTCGGGGCTTAGCCTTTTTATAAGTATAGAGAAGAGAGAAGAGAATAAGAAGAGAGATAGAGGTCATTGATACACCCCCATGTCTTTTTCGAATTGCCTCTGCTTTGAAGTAGTATATTATTATAGTAGTCATACTTAGATTTTCTTATTATGTGTTTAATGTGTTTCTGCAGTTTTTATATAGTGATTTGAGAAAGTTGTTTTGAGGCTGTTTTTTTCAATGTCTGATGCATTTTATCTCGTTTTCTTATTGAAGTTATTAATCCTGCAGTTATCCAAGGCTTGAGAGGCTTTAGTTTGTGTGTACAATTTTTATTTGGGTTGCATTTCCAATCTCAGTGGATAATACATCAACAAATAATTCAACAGCTTTTCATATTTAAATCAAGTTGTGATGCAACCTCGGACCAATTGTACTTCTTAAGATTATTCATCAAATCATGGTAGTTTATAGATTTTCTAGTGTTAACACTTGGTTCAGTTCTACCATTATTTTTTCCAAGACCAATGTTTATACAAGTCAGATAGTGGTCAGTGATACTTTTGTTTTCATTATTGATCCAATAATAGACTCACAAGCATCGTTTGTTTTTCTGTAAATATGTGATCATACATGATTGGGATCCGTTTATTTCTCGAGTAGGTTTATTAATGTAAGATTTAAAACCATTAGATGACAAAAGGTTGAAATATTCATTAACAAAGTTTGTGTTACTGTTTATATCTATTTTTGTATCACCGATGATTATTATGTTTTGACTATTTTCATGTTTCAAGTAATCAATGCAATCATTCAGACTATTGAGAAAATTTTGCAAATTAGAAGAAGTGATCGGTAAATAGTAACTATTGTGAATTAATATTTTCATCAGGTATACTGACATTCAGTATTAGAGAGTTACATTCGAGTATAAGAAAATTTATGTTCTCAACATGAATGTGTTCCTAGTAAAAATACAAACTCCATCACATTTATTCAGTCTACCTGGTACACTATGAATTGAATAATCATTCAAACTGTAGTTAATTGTACTATCGTTAATCCAAGTTTCACTAAGAGCTATAAAATCAAATTTAGTATCACAATTTCTTAGAATATATGCTAAGTTATCAAATTTTCTATTCATATTTCTTATATTCATGTGACAAATATTCACAAATCTACAAGGCTCAGTGGTATGAAATTTGCGGTTTGAGATTGAAAATATCATCTACTTGGATTGTATTGTATGACTCAACTGAGTTTCATTTTCAAAATTATTTATTAATCATTCGTCATATTTATAGAGTAAAATAATTGATCACAATAAGGTAAATTTTTTCAACGAAGGAGTACTAATTTCTTAATCTTCATCATTAATTAGTTTGTTTCCTAGAACTTTTACCTTGTCCTCGGATGGGTCCATCAACCATAACACTCCACCTCCACGTACGTTTACTGTTTTTTTTCAGTGATTTTTATTTCGGAATTGTTTTTTTTAAAGTTTCTCTGACTTTTGCACTGCTTTCACTATCACTTCCTGTTACCACTGCAGGCTTCACTATCACGATTTTCTTCTTCTCGGTAATCTTGCGCACTAATTTTTTTCCAGTCACTTGTTGCTGCTGCTGTTTATTCACTTTAATTGGTACTTGCACTACTTCTGCAAATGATCTTGTAGCAGTAGTAGTGGGTGGCTGTCCTCTCTTGAAGTCCGATGAGAGCTGGTTTATGCTTTTTTCCAATTTATCCAGTCTGCATAGAACTTCGTTCTTTTCTTTCTCCTGGGTTTTTTTCATCGTTTCGACTCTAGTTATGATAAATGCCAGCTTGTTGCACAGAGCACTGTATTGATCAAAATCCACTCGAGATAGCTTTTTTTCCGAATGTCTCACTGCCCCATTTAATGAGATCGGAGTAAAGATCGTGGAGAGTTCGCACGTCTTCCAGTAAACTCTGGTCCATGATTTTGCTCGCATTCTGATCCTCCAAGTTGATGAAGCTGCATCTCTCCGAATATTCATCTTCCCCCTCAAACTCTTGAGCAAGAAGAGGTGGCAATTTCACCGGTGTAAGGAATTGAGATCCCGATCTATCCATAATTGAAGTTTGTTACGGAAATACACTTCATAACACTCGAATACTTTTCAACTATTATAGTTTAAAGACAATAATTTTATTATTGCTGACGGCTAGAATACTGTTAGCTAATTCTACAATATAAACTACGCTGGCACTACGATGTCTATTCTACCCCGTTCGGCTGACGACTGTGAATATTAATAAATAATATTAAAAGGTTATTTCAGAAGTATCCATATTTAAATTACTTATTTTAAATAGGATTTCTATTTTTCTATTATTTTTAGAAGAAATTGGAATAGAATGCCTACCAAATAACTTAATTTCTGTTGTTTTGAAATTCAGATTGATATATCACAGCTTTTTAAATTAGACACCATTTCAGGTTTGTATAAAAATAAAATATGATCTCAGTTATGGAAGCAAATTTTTGAATCAAATTATGAAAAATATATATTCTTGACTAATTTGACATTAAATCGATCATTTTATCAAGAAAATTATAATTATTATTAGATCAAATTTAATGGATGAATTGAGTAACAGCTGTGTACAGTCAGTGGCAAAATGGAGAGACTTGGCAACGTTTTCTCCTATCTTTCTTCACTGCCATTATAACGTGGACCTCACTATAGAGACACCATTCTTCAAGAGGACTGATAATGACAAAAAAGATCAATGGTAGTAACCTCCTTTATACAAACTTTCAGGCGTGCTTGAAGTATAGTTTTATTTTTTTCAATATTTTTCTCAAATGACTCATTTTTGACACGAAACGGAAATGGGAATAATAAGGAATGCATCTTTCAAATCACATACTTGATAGCCTATGTCATATTCGATTTTTCATGTTATTTGGGCTTCCCCTAAATAATCCTCCACGAGCCGCCACTGGCAATACTTTCCTTACCTATGATAATAGGGCAAGGAAAGTAAAAATAGCATTGCTGATTTTTATACTTCTCTGCACCTTGTTTAAGAACTCACACAAGTTACCATTGCACCTGTTACAGGCCGAGTTTGAATCCATGATGAAAGGGGGTGGCTCGTATTGCTTGACTCTTGTTTATGATTTTGACAAAAAAAGAATTGGCAGATGTTCAGGTGAGTACTTCAGAACGAAGCTAACACATTTTACTTTCCTTGCCCTATTACCATAGGTAAGGAAAGTATTGCTTTCCGAAAAAAATTAAGGTACCCCATTTTCTAAATTTCTATACGTTTCAAGTCCAAAAAAGTGGTTTTTGGGTATTGGTCTGAGTAGATAAATATTGTGGGGATGAGGAAGCTTTTTTGTGCAACTGTCAAATTAAAGTGAATCCATATTTCTACATCTAATGCTATACTGACAGATTAAAGTGAATCTGTATAATTTCCCTTTCTCAGTGAGGGAAAAAATAATTTCCCTTTGAGGGAAAAATTCTCTACTGCCAAATTAAAGTGAATCTGTATTCTCTACTGTCAAATTAAAAGTGAATCTGTATTCTCTACTGTCAAATTGAAGTGAATCTGTTACATCTAATGCCTTATAATAATGGTTTGCTTTGCACCTGACTAGGTGCAATTGAGAATTCAATTGAGAATTCATTGAAACTTGTGCAATCAAAATTCTCACTCATTTTTTTGTCTTATCAGCTCGAGCGATTAGAGCCAAGTGTGTGTGCTCAATGAAAGTACATCGCGTGCTACGATGCCCACTTTCCTTATCAACATGTTGATGGTATTAACTTAATGGAATTCGACGCATGCTACACTTTCCTTATCTAATGATGATACATAGTGAAATCCAGCGCATGCGTCAAGGTTATAGAGAGAGAGAGAAATTGTGATACGCCTCCTATGTGTTTCTCTCTCACACAAGCAGCAGACTGACTTGCACCCAAGTCGAGCCCCTGGCATGTTGCCATATCTACGGCTTTTCCTCTATTGCGAAAGCCATGACAAAACTCAGACGTGAGTTCCTTTTTAATCCGCCATTCATATACTGTACTAGTGAAACCATATGCTTCTCTCCACGCAGCAATCTCTGCGTTACGAATGACGAGTGAAGGAGAGAACACTCAGCTCTCGACTGTTATCCCCTTTGATCGGCCGTACACTACTGCCAGTTAAAGTGAAACCATCATCTTGTTCTTGAAGCTATGCATTACAATGGTTACCGCTCTTTATAAATTTTATGTTTTCGACAATCAATCACGGTTGTCTAGACTGAAACAACATATCGTTCACTCTCTCTCACACAACTGTTTACAAGATTTTATGTTTTCGGCCCCAATATAAAGTCTTTATATTTGGCTAAATCCATTTTTTCTGTAATAATTTGCACTACCTGATTTTCTGTAAGGTTATGTTGTTTGGCCTCAATCCAGTTCATGTGAAAAGAAACCTGGGCGTATTTGGATATGATGTCCAGGGCGATTCTGTGTATGAATAAATTTAGATAGTCAATGAATGGAGCCGAACATTGCAGTACCCTCTTCCGAATTTTTAATTGCCTCAGCTATTTCATCACGAACGCTTTTCACAGCAACTCCCATCTCGTTTTTCTTAATAAAATCTCCTATATCATTTTTAGTTGCATACTTATCTGCAATTTGCTTAATTAGAATAGCAATAGCATCTTTTATAATGAACTGTTCAATACCTTCCATAATATTAGCTTTTATTGCACTTGCCATTTCAGATAATCATTTTTCAAACTCTTCCTTTGTTAATGAAAAACTAATCAATTTCTGCAAAGCAGATTCTAAATATTGCTTATCAATTCCCGATGGGTGTGTTTCATTTACTTTAGTAAAAATTTCTGTACTAAGTTGTTTTAATTTAGTATTGAGATTTAGTACCTCCAAATTCTTAATTTTATCTGATACGGCTTTTAATTTCTCATCTAAATAAGCTTTATCAACTTTATCGTTGTTAATACTGAGCAACTGAGATGAAAAGCTGTCTGTTAAAGTTTTCACTTCTCCTAATGCACTCTCTAGAGTTTGAGTTCTCTCTGCAATAGCTTTATCGATATTAGCACTGAAATTTTGTAATGTACTTAGAATATGTTCTCTTTCAATTATGCTCACTCCAATATTCTTTGTATTTTCCGAAACGAGTTTGGTTATTTGCAAATCTAAATAAAATTTCACAGCTTCGCTGATTCCTTGTTGATTTATCGATTCGATTATCTTCTGTGTTATCGAGTCAATATCACACGTAAGATTAGCAACAGCTCCGCTAGCACTAGCCGTATCAATTCGTCCGAATCGATGTAGAGTCATCGTAACACTAAACAATTAATTTTGCTTCTTTTAGCTCTTCAATTATAGACGCGATCTCCACATCATGCCCGGTGTTGCCACTAGCTTTTGAGGAATAGAGTAAATTTAATCTTTCCACTAATTCGTCAAAATTATCAAAGAAAATTCTATCATGAGAATTATTTTTTGCAAATTTCAATAAACCCCAACCCTTCTTTTTACTAAGTTTTTTACTGGGAAATAACTTTTGAATCATTTGCGATTTAATTCCCTGATTTCGTTTAACATAGCCTCTTCGATCTAAATGTATGCCTGTAAGTGTTAAGATTTTTTTATACTTATCCAGATCTCTCTGATTATAAAGATTTGAGTTTGGTCTCGCACTGAATAATAACTCAAGCAGACCATGTGTTAAACGGAATCTTTCATTATTAATATCTATATAACCGTTATCGAATATTACTTGCTGATTTCCAATATAATACACATCATCTTTAGAATTATATGAAATTCCATAACTGATTGAATTATTCAATTTTCCGCATGAAACGTTTTTAGATATTGTGACAGCACATCATCGTTTCTGCTAGAACCAAGTAAACTGTTTTCAAATTTAGTCGAGCTTAAAAAATTGTCTGTTGAACTCTCATAACTCTTTTCATCCTCCTCCTCATTATCATCAATTTCCATACTCTCTTGTTCCTCTTTTACTTCTTCCTTTTTAGGTGTAAAATCATGATTAGAGTGCAAACTAGATTTGGTTTTTCCCAATTCAATTATAGGTTCTATTAATGGCAAAAGAGTTTTCCTATTGAATTCCTCCGTTCGTTTTTCAAAATTGACTAAGTTTTTATGCTTGTCACTGATCACCTTTCTCAATTTCTTAATCTTTTCTATTAAACTCTCCTTCTCGTTATTTACTATGCTATTTCCTCTCCTCTTCCTCCTCCTCATATGTGTTTTAGACAACATGACTGTACAAAGAATTAATCTCTACTGAACGGAAAGAATCGTGTCCAGTGAATCCCGATATTTTCCTTCCTTCATATTACATTCTTTTAAAATTGTAAGAAAATTATGCGGTTTACGATTCCAAACTGTATGACAAAGTTTACTGAAATCTTTATAAGACATATCTCCTCCAACATGATCTCTGTGAATTAATTTCAGACTCAATAAATCCATCTTAAAATTATTATCATATTTGCATTATCTCTAGTGAAATGTTTCTGTGTAGCTCCATAACTCTGAATTAAATATGCAGTGTCAATATTTCGATGTCGTCCCATAGTAAAATATTCTCTTATCTGTAGGACATTACTCAGTTGCAAGTCATCAAAAATTACCAAGCTATATTCAGGGATACGGTTTGGATGGGGAATTTGGCTCACATCATCTTTCATGTGAAATCCGATATTTTTCAAACCTGCAAATACCTTGCTGAGGAAAACATATTTTGGTTGATATAAACTTTTGCTAAATAAGTAAATGTGCTTAAATTTTAAACCATTTTCAGCAAATACTAAATTAAATAAGAGATTTGTTTTTCCCCCAGCACTGGGTGCTATAATTAACATTCTTGCATTGTGAGGTAGTACTCTCCATTTTTACAAAATGCAGGCTTTTCTTTATTTGTAATTAATTTATCAAGTTAACAATTGGTAATTGACTCATGATTACAAACGTACAGAATGTGATCTGATAAGGTACTGAAAATTTTTACAATAGTTAGAGCAATGACCGAGCGCATGTTGGCGCTACATGTATAGAGGGGTGTTTCCCAGAGATTGGAATGCAGGCAACACTCTCCACCTCCTCTCCTCATCATCATCATCATCATCAGACAGATTATGGATGTTCAAAAGATTCTTATATTACGAAATGAGAACCAATGTTTTATGAGGAGCTATTATATTTTCATATAGGTAAGAAATCACCTTGCTATGCTTTCAACGAAGGCTGTTTCAACGACCCGCACTCCTCCTACCCCTGTCACATGATCACACACCATATCAAATAACTAACTAACCTTTGATTTGCTGTGTCCTCCTTCCTCCTCCTTCCTCCTCCTTTGTCCACCTTTGTACTCTGTTCTCCTCCTCCTCCCCTCCGAGGACAAAACCTCTCCTCCGAGGACAATTTTTTCCTCCGAGGACAATTGTTCTCCTCTGAGGACAAAAATTGTCCTTTGTTCTCCTCCTTTGTCCTTCTCCTCCTCCTTTGTCCTCCTCCTCCACTCGTTTAGCAGGAAAGAAAAAATGAGAGAGGAATCAGGAGAAGGGGTGAGAGGTAAATGTCAAAACTCAATGTCACAATAATTTTCTTTATTTTTAAATTATTATACATACATCAAAGCATATCTATGGCCAAATCAAATACAGAAAGTAACTCTTTCCTTATTCCTACTGGGTGTATATTTAAAAACATCTAGCTTGATTCTAATTTTATAATTCAAATCTATGTTTGGCTTTTCAAATTCTTCCTCTAACCAATAGTTTGACACATACAATGCTTCCACATTTTCAAACTGTAGGATATACCGAGTATTGTTTCTATTGTACACTTCTTTTATTGCAATAATGACCAACTCTATACCTTCTGGTAAGTCTTCTAATCTTTTGCACTGTCCTACTTTTACTTTCCCTTTAATTTCCAGCATTGTGATGTTATTATACTGCTCCACTTCTTTTTGTGTGAAGGGAGTGTCTTCCAAGTTTTTCCATACATCTGACAGAAACTTGAGTGATTCTATTCTAGGAAATGTATGACCATTATAGCTTGTCATACCATTGACTGTAATTACACAAATTTTCTCTTCCCTTGGTAGACAAATAATTTCTTTTTTGTCAGTGTAAGGGATTACAAAATAACCCTCTTTCTTAAGGTCTTCTATTGCGTTGTATGCATTAATAAAAACATTTTTATGGCACCCCTTTACAAAATAAACATTTTTCGAACCTTCCTTTTCTCCTAAAACACCTACATATGAAATTTTCCTTTATCATTTACAGAAAATGCAGTCACATTGTACACTCCACTTAGATCAAAATTTCGCCAATGTGAATGGAAATATGGCTCAAGTTCCTCTCTCAAATTTTCTATTTCTTCCTCAAATTCTTCTAGCTGCTTATGCTGTTCCCTAAATGACTGTGTGGCTTCAAAAAACTCAATTTTCCTCCGTTTTAGATCAATTTCATCCAGTTCTAGCTTACACTTCTTGGCTGATAGCACTGTGATAGGAGACAAGGGCTGTATCTCTTTAACAGGGTATGGGAGAAGCTTACAAGTTATGTTTGCTCGTTTTCTTAAGACTTGTGGTATCAAGTTACCTGTTGCTACAAGGCCCAACTCATCTAGGTCAACAACTTTGGATATGGTAGAGAAAACTGTGGTTGAGTTGGAGAAATATGTCTCACCACTCTTAATATAACACTTTTGTGAGAAACTGATATTATTTTTGTTTGATGGATCCTCAAGAATCTCTACATAATTTATAGGTAGTAAATTGAAACTGAATGCAGAAATAACATAAGAAATTATTTTATTTCTATGTTGTGGGTCAGTGGGGAGCTTTACTTGTACTCCAGTCAATTTCTTGGTATTGCTATTACCCCAGTAAACATACTGTAGAAGATCATTATAGACCAAACAACAACTATTTTTTAAATTATCTGTCAGTTTTCTCCACATTTTAGCCAAGGACACAGAATAAATTGGGGCATTTTGGAAATAATTTCTACTATCATTCAAGAGTGACATTGAATAGGGTCAAAGATTTTGCTATTGTCTCTATTTGTTAAACTATAGTTATAGATTGTAGCTTCCAAACGTGTAATACCATGCATTTTAGCTGCATCAGAGGTGAAGGTTTCCCGTAATCTTGTATCTGGACAGGCAATAAAGTCTACAATATGGTTACCTAACTGCTTATTTACACCAGGGCTTGTGATTTGGCATACAAACTTATTATAAATTTTTACCCTCACATTACTATTAACCCAAGTCAAGCAATCAATCCCAACAGTTTTATTGTTATCTACTATCACATTATAGTCTTCTTTATATTCTCCTTGAAAGCAGAAACAATGATTTGTAGTTAGAAAGTCACACATTCCATTCTTGTTGAATATTCCAGCAAAGTCCTGTGTTATGTCCAAGTCTAGTAGATAGAAGTGCTCCTTCCTCAGCTGCTCCAATAATCTCGGTAGTTCTTCTATCAATGTAGCAATTGGCACATCTGCAAGCTCCACTTTGTAAGGTATCCCCACTGGTTCCTGGTATTTTTGTTTCACTTCGTTGTAATCATGTTTACCAAGCACTTGTAGAATTTTTTGAGACATATCACTTCCACTGTCCAATAGGTAAGGCAGCTTTGCTTTGACTCCATGTTTAGCTGACACCATATTAGAGAATTTGCCTCTTAAATATAAGTTGAATGCACCACATATATCCTTTTTTAGAACAAAGCGTCTCTTATCCATTGGCTCACAATCATCCAAAGCACAGATTTTCACAAGCATTATATTGTCACAAAAAGGTTCTGTAATAGGCACAAGATTTGAGTCATCCTGCACAAACAGTTCTTCCCCAGCACACTGCTGGGGAAAATCAATATTTCCAATGTCTGTCACAAGGTTGTCATCACACAAGTTTTCTGATAGAAGCCACAAACCAAACCGCTCATTGGTAGGCTTGATTTTATTACCACAGAGCATAGGCACATTAAACACCTTAGAAGTATCCATGTTTACTCCACCGTTGACACTATCAAACTGAACGAATGCAGATCAATGCAGTGGTATTTATAGTAAGATAGTTGAGAAATGACGTCATACAGAATTATTGAAACAAGATTTGGATGCTGACAAAGACTGGTCATGTGATATGGTGTGTGATCATGTGACAGGGGTAAGAGGAGTGGGGGTCGTTGAAACAGCCTTCGTTGAAAGCATAGCAAGGTGATTTCTTACCTATATGATGTGAACCGGTGAAAACAGAAATTACAAACATGTACTTGACCCTTGTGTTTTGAAAGGTGACTGAGAAGACGTGATAGCCCGTTTTTCCCGTTCGCGGTATTTACTAAACAGAAATGAGTTTTTCCTGCATCGCCTTTTAGCATTAAAAGATTAATTTGGTGCTAACGAGTGCAGAAAATGCTTGTACGGAAGGGGAAAAACTTTTTGTTGTCATACGCGATGACGTGAATTGCAATGTCCGGATTGAGTATTTCAAATTTCTTAATATCGCGTGTCGTCACCGGGAAATTTACACCTCGCATATTAAGTGTGTGAGCAAACTTGCTCAAATACTTTACAGTCAGGTGTGAGTCCTTTGGCTTCTGATGGAAATACGCGAGCACTGACCATAAAAAGCATTTTTCGTCAGAGAGATTTTTCACATTTATAATACATTTTTTGTTTTTCAAAAACTGGGGTGTTTGAATGAAACTGGATGTGTATATAGGATTAAATTTAATCACGTTCACATCCAGTGATTCAATTTTCTTTAGCACCCATCCACTCCCATGTCTTACAAAATTTTCGAAAGATGAGAGGATTTTTTTCACAGCCAAGAAAAAATGCTCATTAAAATCTTCATAGTTCTCAAGCACGTTTAGCGCTATGTTGGAGTAACTATGTAGATTTATTAGAGATGAGACAGTCTCACCAACCTGCTTGTCATCCATCACCACTAATTTATACAGCAAAACATTTAAGACTATAAACCATTTAACATTCCAATCATGGCGTGCCGCATGTTCCCTAATTATATCGAAAACTCGACGTTTCGAGCTCTCAAGCACATTGGTAATGTCGATATCCTCATCCTCGTCATCGAGGGGTGATGCGATGGCGGACTGCGCTTGAATTTGATGCCACGAATTCTGCATTCCCTCGGCATGATGCTGAAAAACAAAAGAATAATGATCAGGATGGCATAGGCAATAGTGTGTGTGTGTAAAGGAGTACAACTACAATTAACAATCAGTTGTGAATTAGCATTCACGATGTTATCACAAGGACAGATAATGTTGCATGAAAGATTGAGATTATTAACATTCGATAAAAGATGGTTGAAATCTTCTCCGCATTTGTCCGCGGAAAACATGGTGAAAGAGGGATTTATATTCGCGTGTGAACCGGACATTGTGCGATGTGTATTTTGTTCAATTTGTTTGGGAAAATGGGAAGAAAGTGACATACCAGCAATAGAACATGCAAGGTACAGCCCGAACTGTAGAAGGAAAGGAAATATAACAATTGAAGATGAGAATTTCGATAATAATATTCTGCGAGAATATGAAGAAAGATATTCAACTTTTAATTGTGTAGAAGATTCATCCGTTCAAGGAGAGTACTTTGAAAAGCATCATCATCTACATTGTGACTTTTGTAAATCATTATCCAATAAAGCAGACTATTTTGCGAGAAATGGTTATTTCTTACATAAAAATCCATTCTATCTGCAATGTGTCTATTGCAAATATATTATCGAAAATCCATTTGAAAAAGTAATGCATTTACCGTTTTGTTTATATGAAGAGTGTGAGAAAGAAGAGCGGGGCTTGGATGTTCCGGATATACCCTATCGTAAAGATGGAGTAGAATCGCATGCATGCCGTATATTGTAGAAGGTTTTTTATCCTCCGAGGACAAAAACTGTCCTCGGAGGAGAAAAACTGTCCTCGGAGGAGAAAAACTGTCCTTGGAGGAGAAAAACTGTCCTCGGAGCACAATTTTCCTCCTCAGAGGATAAAATCGAAGTAAAAATGTACTTACATGTACATGCAGCATGGTTGATGCTGCGTGAATCTCCTCGAGTGTACAGGTGTAGATAGCGGCCTATGGTACAGGTGTAGATAGCGGGCTATGGTACAGGTGTAGATAGCGGTCTATGACTCCTTTCAGATTGATTCCTCTCAGGTGTGGATACCGCCTTTGACTCCTTTCAGATTGATTCCTCTCAGGTGTAGATACCGCCTTTGACTCCTTTCAGATTGATTCCTCTCAGCTGTGTTGTCTTGACGAGAGCTCAACTGTTTATGAGACCGAGTTGAGAGGTGAGAAAATGCTGTGAAAACAATGAAATATTTAATAACTGTAACCAAATATATATAAGTAGAGTGCTATAAAGTACAATAAATTATCGCTAGAGTGTGCTTTTCATAATAATAATAAGCTAGAGCAAGGTAATCTGTTAGTAGTGATCTTGTCTTTGCTGATACAACATCAAGCTACTGTACTGAGATGGATAATGTGTTTGGTGCGGCATCAGTGGAGTCTGAGTTAAAGTCTTCAGATTTGTGCGTTCATTTCATTATAGATAGACATTTTAATCAATTAAGTGAATACCATTCTGTTCCTTTAGAAAAAATGAGATATCAATATAAATTAAGTGAACTCTTGGACACGCACCTAGATATATTGCAGCGATTAGCAGAAAAAGGATGGACAAATCTACAATATTTAACTTTTGTGAGAGACTATGAAAAATTAGGTTCTTGCTTCAGTGATGGATATGATCATATTCTTGTTTGTGATTTATATGGTACATCATATGATAAATTTGGGGGAATGGCGATATCCCAGGCTCATGGAAATGTGAGTGTGCAATCCTTAAACAGTCTATCAATAGAATTAAGAAGGTTATAATAGAAAACAATGCTCATTTAACAGAAGAACAATTAAATCAACTTATCTGGAATTTTTTACGAGATTCTGCAGATGAGACAGGCTTAGAACAGGATTGACAAAGAAAGATCAAAACATATAAGTCTATGTGTGCAATATTGTAAATAAATGAAATGCATCAACTTTGCTACTGGTTGGTTAAATATTAAAATGTGTTATCTCATTGATGATAGAAAACACTGACAAGATAAGATTCATGTTTGAAAAATGAGGTCCTCTTACTTCCATGTTGAAGGATCTAACATTGATTTGAATTATAAAATTAGAATCAAGCTAGATGTTTTATTCCCAGTAGGAATGAGGAAAGAGTTACTTTCTGTATTTGATTTGTGCATAGATATGGTTTGATGTATGTATAATAATTTAAAAATAAAGAAAATTATTGTGACAATGACTGTTGACATTTACCTCTCACCCCTTCTCCTGATTCCTCTCTCATTTTTTCTTTCCTGCTAAACGAGTGGAGGACAGAGGAGGAGAACAAAGGACAATTTTTGTCCTCGGAGGACAAAATTGTCCTCGGAGGAGAGGTTTTGTCCTTGGAGGACAAAATTGTCCTCGGAGGAGAAAAATTTAAGTAAAAATGAACTTACATGTGTTGATTTGACGAAATGAAATAATCGGATATGCTTCTCTCAGCTCAGCTATCGTCTCAGCTCAGGTAGCTCCTCGTTCCAGCTTAGCTCCTCGGCTATGCTTTTCTCGATGCAGGTATGTTTCCCTCACGAGAGCACAACTGTTTATGAGACCGAGTTGTGAGGTGAGAAAATGCTGTGAAAAACAATGAAATATTTAATAACTGTAACCAAATATATATATTATAAATCAATTTAGTGTTATTTCACAAAAATATGAGAATGTAACAAATTTTACTTACAATCAATAATGTTAGCGTTGAGCTCGTGCTAAACCTCTGTGGAGTACACAGTGCTCGCCAATTGTGATACGCCTCCTATGTGTTTCTCTCCGCTAGTACGTGTAGACAAGTGCACTCAATCACTCTCCACTATGCAAGTTGCATTGAGCGAAAAGAAATGAAAATGTGTTTTTATAGCTTGTTGTACGCACACACGCACAAGCACAAGCTGACATCAGTCGGTCGCTCACTCAGTCAAGACCGGGCAATGCCCCCCGACCTTCACAAGGCCAACCGCCTTCCTTGTTGTGAAGCTCGGGCGTTGCCCTCACACATCTGGTTCGGCTCGCGTTCATATCTGTATGGGCGGAACACTTCCTCCTTTCAAATTGTATTTGCCTTTTCAGATTTGAAAAATTCATTTCAAATAGCTGATCTGAATAGGTGAATTCGATTTGAAAGGTGAATTCATTTCCAAATTAATAGAAAATTCAATTTTCTTTTAGATTAAGTTAGTGTAATGATTAATTAATTAACTTTAGTTAATGTTCAACCATTGAGTTGAAAGGTAATGAAAATGGTATGTAGGAGAAAAAAGCAGAGTTTGAGGAAACGGGGTAGAGGAATCTTGAGTTCAGCGGCAAGAGTTTTTAAAGGTGTGTCAGGTTTGGCAGGTAATGTGATATCAACTATTTTAAATAAGGTAATTGATAACCTGGGAGAAGAATATCATATTCCGGGATATGAGTATTGCGGGCCGGGCACCAAGGTTAATGAAAGGTTAAAGAGAGGTGATCAAGGTATAAATTCATTAGATAGAGCTTGCAAGATACATGATATAGCCTATACTCAAAATAGCAATAATAAAACTCGAGCGGTAGCTGACAGAGCTCTAGCAAACGCTGCATGGGACATTTTCAAAAATCCTCAAACACCCCTTGCCGAGAAAGCACTTAGCTATCTTGTTACAAACGTTATGAAAGCTAAAGCGGCGTTTGGTGGGTCTTTGAGAAAGAAGAAGAAGAAAAGGAAAGGTTATACTAATGATATTAGACGCAAAGCTATGGCTCAGTTGAAACAACATATTGCAGGAAAAGGATATTATTTGAAGCCTTACCCACCGCTTAGTGGTGGTAGACTTCTACCCCCAGCCCCACCACCATCATATGGTGTGAGTTTATTCCCTCAAGTTAAGAAACGTAGAACAACAAAGAAGGGTAGTAGGAAGAAGACGAAGAAGAAGAAGACATGAATATTGAAGGAGAATTGAGTAATTATGATTTGATTGATTGGTCAAAATTATTACAGATTCAGCTAAGAGGAATATATATGCTAGATGCATTACCCAAAAAAATTCTAAAAAACGAAAATGGGATCATGAATTTAGCAAGGGAAAGCGAGGATGGTACACATTGGGTTGCATATAAGAAAGTTGGCTCTAATGTATGGTATTTTGATCCAATTGGAAATTCACAACCGCCATACGAATTGGACAAATATTGGAAAAAAGAAAATGGGGTAAATATATTTTATAATGTTGATCACTTGCAACCATTAAATAGTGATATTTGTGGTCATCTCACATTATTGTTTCTTGCAAATCAGTTGTAATTAAGTGTTTGTGCTGAACACACAAGATGGTCGCTATTACCTTAAGATCAAAGTCAAGTAACCTCTATGAACATTTACAAGAAATTATAGAATTGGACAAAAATTGTGAATGGGAAATTGGACTGATTAATTTTTGTAGTTACAATAGCATTGTAAACGTAAACAAAGGAACAAATTCTAGCTTCAAATATGGCGATAAGTTAATCATGTTGGATACCGGCGCATATGAACTTGAAGATATTATAAAATCTTTAAAGAATGAATTGAATATTGATGGGAAGAAGAATAAACTTATTATACATGCAAATGCAAATACTATGAAGTTTGAAATTTATTCTGATAAGCCTATTGATTTAACACATTCTGATTTGATTGCTAAGATACTCGGTTTTGATAATGTTGTTTTGCAAGCGAATAAATGGTATTATTCCAAATATTTGGTTAACATAACAAGCATTGACAGTATTCTTGTTGAGTGTAATTTAGCATGTGGCAGTTACTTTAACGGAAAAGAAAAACATATAATCTACAAATTTTTGCCAAAGGTTCCTAGCGGTTATTTAATAAACGAAGTACCCTCTCCAATTATTTATGTACCTTTGAATACACGTCGAATTCAAACTATTAATGTGAAGGTAACAGACCAGAACGGATCGTTTATTGATTTCCGCGGAGATACAATTACAATTAGACTGCACATACGTGAGAAACAAAAGTAATGGGATATCTTGTTTTTAATCCGCGTTCGAATAAGTCATTAGAGAAAGGAACGCGATAGCGTCAACATCTACTAAAAGCAATAGGGTGTTATCGGCTAAAAGCGCAGGAATATTGGAAAAATTAGGTTTTATAGTTGATTGGCGAAATGTCAGGCGCAGCAATTAGTGATATTCTGGATGTGGAGACAGAGCTTCAGTTTTATAATGACATAACCAAATTCCAATTTCATACTCATACAGTTTATTTGGGACAAGAAATAAAAAACTCTGATGAAGCTCGGATAGGAATAAATTCATTGGATGTGTACACTTTACCTTGTAAATCATTTATATTGATTGAGGGAACGGTTAGCTGCACAAAACCGGCAGCGCCTGCGATTACAGTAGCAGGGAAGGCAACTCAACCGGCTGGTGCGCCCATTCGGGCAGATTATAAATTAAGCAGTAACGTAGTGGGCAACCTTTTTGATGAAATACGATACGAATTAGCAGGTCAACAAATTTCCAAATCAAGATTAATTGGTTTAACTTCTACAATTAAAGCTATTCTTGTGAAGAACGCATCTGATAAAAACACATATCATTTAGCTGGTTTTGACAGAGCAGGATATGAGCTAACAGATAATAAATTCACTTTCTGTGTGCCGTTGAAATTAATCCATCCATTTTTTGAAGATTTTCAAAGAATAATTTTAAACTTGAAACAAGAGCTTGTATTATTGAGGTCGCCCTCAGACCTCAATTGCGTCGAGTCTGCAACCGGTACAGAGGTTAGTGTAAAAATTACTAAGCTCCAATGGCGGATGCCCTACATTACTTTAGAAGATCATGTGCAATTGAAATTTTTGAGACTGCTCGATGCCGACACTCCACTAAAATTAAGTTTCCACCATTGGGAAATTTGTGAATTACCAAATTTGCAAAATTCACTTGTTCATTCTTGGTCAGTACGCACGACATCGAATTTTGATACTCCAAATATATTATAATTGCATTTCAAACTGATCAAAAGAATAAAATTAAAAAATCAATATCTAATTTTGACAGCTGTGATATTTACAATGTTAAAGTATATTTGAATAGTGAGTATTATCCATACGAAAATCTGCTAGGTAAGAAGGAAGTTTTATACAGGATGTTCCTGGATTTCGCACCCTCGTATTATAATCATTCAATCAATAGCGAACTCGAAACAGGAATAGATTTTAAAACGTTTTGTGAATCAACACCGCTGATTGTTGTAGATTGTTCACACCAACCAAGTCATTTGAAATCATCGACAGATGTTCGTATTGAAATGGAATTTAATAGTGCAGTACCTGCAAATACTTCCGCGTATTGTGTTTTAATTAGCGATCGTGTGATGGAGTACACGCCTCTCACGAGCATGGTGAAAGAAGTTCAGTAATTTGTTGATAGAGTGCATCACTGCATGCAATATTATATATAAGGTGTGTACTGCGCCAAATGTAAGCCATTATCAGTTTTACCTTTGAACAGGAATCATGTCCTATTCTTTGTGTTCTGATATTTTGGACAAGCCACAAACTCGGACTGTTGGTATCCAGTGTGATCTCGATTCTGATATTTTGGAGAGTGAGAACAAAGCTCAAACTCAGTCGGTACTTTACGATATCGAATCTAATAGTTTCTATTATGAACCAAGGAGAAGCAGTACACCAATCCAGGAGTCGGGAGAGGAGGAGGAAGAGGAGGTGGAGGAGCAGAAACGTGAGGAGGAACAGATACGTGAAGAAGGACAGAAAGGAATGGACAAGCAGACATCTACGAAAATTGCTACGGTTGATCTTCACTGGTTTAAACAAGATTGTAATCAAATTATTGTAAATGGGTAGAATTATTGAGAGGAGGTGAATTAATTTAATTTTTTTATTTCTCATGATACGCCAATCTTATATCATTGAACTTTGGACTCGATGGCATGATCGGACTGAATTTTCTAATGTTCATTTTTTTCTAGACGTAAGGGTATTTCAATTTTCTCTAGTGTGAGAAAAAGATTATTGTGTTTTAGAATATAAGAATTGTGCACAGTACAGCGTATTCTTCTGCCTTGTGGAGAAAAAACTGCAATCTGGTGACAGTTTTCCACGAGGAACTATCTCTTTCTCCATCCAATTTTGAGCTCTCACTCTTTCTCTGCCGTGAGAAAAAGGTGAGTTTCCCAAGCGTTTTAGGCTAGGGTAATGTCCATGGACAGCCCTCGAGTCAGTCAGCGATGGACTCCTTAGCAAACGGTTACTCTCGAACGCGAGACGCACTGCGGTGAAATAAGTTTCAATTGTTATATATTGTTAAATTTATTTTGTGATTCGAACGATGAAAATCAAGTTCAATTGATTCGTTATATTTGTTGTAATTATTCGCGTGCTACAAGCGATAAAATGTGTCTTTAGTGTTTAGTTGATGTCGAATTAATTCGTTGTACTCGTTGTGTTATGTTGAACAATTCGTGAGGTATAATCGATAGAATCTTTCTTTGTGTTTCGTTATAATATTGTTGAAATTATTCGAGCGATACGGACAATAAGGATTGGTTCCAGTTTTTCGTTATAGGCTAATTTGTTGAACTTATGTATGAACGATAAAGTTCGCCTGTAGTTTTCTGATATATTTTGTGGAACTTATTCGTGTGATTATTTTCCGTGAGAACAATAAATTAATTCTCGGGAACAAAGTATTCGTGTGACTCTAACCTGAATCCAGAAGTCAAGATGCGGTTTTGGATCCTAATGAAAGTGACCCTTGGAATTATTATCACGGGTGAGTGAATCTATTCTAGCCAATATAATTGATTAATATTTGACCGAACCTTCCCTTTGGTATTGTCGAGAATTACTTTTATCTTAGTATATTTGGCGGCTGGAGTAAGAGATAGGTTGTACTGTGCTATTATTATTTAATATTATTTAATTGACCAAGTTGATAATTACTCTGAATGTTATTTAATTGAAATGTTAGTGTTTTATTAGAATTCGATTTGGACGAGAGTGGCGAAGGGTTTTTATATTCCAACGTTAACAGCTAATTGGATACTCTCGCCTACTATTGAGGAACACTTATAATAAATTTGTCCATTTTATTCAATTGTACCATTATCGAGAAGACAGTTATAATTTTGTTAATAATTATCCTGACAACAGTTGCATATTTTATGATGTAGAGAGTATTTAAATGTGTGTACCTATGTTACTTTTTAGGCCGATGTCTAAGGCATTAATTTGGTGTAGTATTAAAATTCGAATTTAATGTGAGTTGAGAAGAATTCTATGTTTCAACGTTAACAACTAATTGGACATTCTTGCGAACTAGTGAGGGATACATAATATTGACCTATTCAATTTATTTCGTAAATTAAATCTATTTCATTTCAACAGTCGTTGTTTTCTCCAGTCGCCTTGTTCTCACTTAGTTAAGGCATGTTAAATAGATAAGAGGGAGAGTCGAACAGTTCTGCTGTGGTCTGCGTCTCCTGGAGGAGTTTGTGCCTCTTTCCCATTGGGGTTGAGATTTCAACACACTTGAACTCAGAGGGCCTCTTCCAGGGGTCGTATAGGCAGGACTGGGCCGACCTCCTAACTAGGTTTAAGTTTATGTCCGAACTGGTTGGGCCCGCTACCAGATCTACCCGCCAGTTCGGTTACATTATTATGAAAGAACTTGCCATAATTGATCAGTTTAATAATTATGCCGTATTCCATTTCAAATCACCATTTGCAAAGACAGAATTGAGTGCAAAATTGTATAACGATGTAACATGGTTAGAACGTCACTATCATAAAATAAAATGGGAAGATGGAGATTTAGAATACAGTGAGTCATTAATACGTGATTACCTTGCAGGTTATGAGAAAATTTTCACAAAAGGAACTGAGAAAGCAAAGTTTTTAAGAAGATTGCATAGCAACGTTCAATGCATACCGGAGGACTTTGTCAAGCCCGATTTCAGCTTTTTCACCACTTCGTGGTGTTATGATGCATGTAAGATACATAAATATAGACCACATTCTCGCTGTGCTTTATTCTCTGCCCAACATTATAATTCTTTGTTGTTTAAAAATATGTATCAAACAAATAATTTCTTGTGCGAAAACAATCAAATGCAAAGTATGAAATTGGCACCGATGTATACGAATGCGCAGAAAAGAAACTTTGCACGTTATGGATTCTTCTACAATGGAAAGGATCTACAATGTGTTTATTGCCTGCATGCATTGAGACTGCATAAAGCACGTACATGTTGTCTGTCTACAATTATTAATGAAGAAAGACCGTTTAATTACTCTATAATAGTTCCTGCCTATACTTAGTTTTCTTCATTCGCTCAACAACATGGATCCGTCAAAGTGGTTAGCTGCTGACAACCAGTTGGAAGTGAGGTTAAAAAACTGCATAGACTGGTATGATGAATGCGAAATTGCAATTAAGAAATCATCTCGTGAAAATTATAGTTTGGCGAAACAATTAAAGGCTATTTTTCTAAGCACAGTTAATTTGAACGATATAAAAGACTATTTGTGCTATTACTGTCCACATAATTTGTCTATAGATAAATTAATTAAAATTGAAGATGAAGTTATGTATTGTTGTAGTGAAATGTTGTAAACAAATTTTTAATTCAGATATTTCCTCGAACATTTTGGTTTAGTATCAGTGTAGACTTGATTGAGTGAGGACGCGAGATACGCCCCCCCTCAGACACAACTGTTACAGCTAAGTGCACATTCCTACCTTATCAAGAGATACGCCCCCTCAGAGACAACTGTTACAGCTAAGTGCACATTCCTACCTTATCAATTATAGTTCATAGCTGATCTAGGTCATGCAGTGTTTTAGCTTTGCAAAATTCAAAAAATTAACTCGCCTCTTGATGTCAATTTCATTCAATGAATTTGATTCTATTGCAAAAAATATTAAATTTTCAACAGGATTCCAAGGCGATGATCTAGCATTAACAAAAACAGAAAATGTACATTTTCCAATTTTATCTGAGATTTTCGAACTGCTCGATATACTAGATACAGGCCATCTACATTATTGTAGTGCAAATGATTTGTCAACTATTGTTACAAATTCCGATGAACTTTGGAAATGCTTGTATGACATTGCAGATAAAAAATGTAAAAGATCAACTTAGATCATTGACCTCTCTCTGTTAAGACATCAATAGAGCTTGAGTATGTTCCCCAAGTGATATAGGTCTGAGGATATCTATACCTATTTTTGGATATGCTTGTTCATTCTAAATTTACTATAGATATTCTCGGAGAAACACTTTACAAAAAAATAACGCCTGCGGTTTGTACAGCACATAGAAAATTTCAATATAAATTTGTGAAATTTTTCTTAACTGTCGGGCGGAAAGTAAACCAATTGTATTAATTTGCAATCAATTTAATTTTACAGTACAAGTTATTAGATGTAACAGATTCACTCAGTATAAAGATGTAGAAATATGGATTCACTTTAACTGGCAGTATAGGAAGGCTCATTTACTCAGAAGACTCAGTTACTTGTCTGATTTTTGTCATGGCTTTCGTAATAGCAAAAAGGAATTTAGAAATATGGTGATTTGAGAATAGGAGATAACGCATGGGGCCATCTGTTTTTTCCACCTAGTAGTTTGCACAATCTACAAGTAATGCTTATGCGAGTGACAGAGAAACGATGGGTGTATCACTCTCTCTCTTGTACCCTCCGAATTATTCAATTTGCAATCACTTTAATTTTACAGTATTATAAGTTATTAGATGTAACAGATTCACTTTAATTTGACAGTAGAGAATACAGATTCACTTTAATCTGTCAGTATAGCATTAGATGTAGAAATATGCATTCACTTTAATTTGACAGTAGAGAATTTTTCCCTCAAAGGGAAATTATTTTTTCCCTCACTGAGAAAGGGAAATTATACAGATTCACTTTAATCTGTCAGTATAGCATTAGATGTAGAAATATGCATTCACTTTAATTTGACAGTAGAGAATACAGATTCACTTTAATTTGACAGTATAGCAAAAAGGATTCACTAGTACAGTATAGCAAAAGGGATTTTTTTCCCTCATCTAGCATTCACTTCAATCTGTCAGTATAGCATTAGATGTAGAAATATGCATTCACTTTAATTTGACAGTAGAGAATTTTTCCCTCAAAGGGAAATTATTTTTTCCCTCACTGAGAGAGAGAGAGATCTCTCTCTCTTCATCCCCCTCGTCCTCACTGGGGGAGGGGAAGAGATTAGATTAGATTAGATAAGATAAGAGATTAGATTAGATTAGATAAGATAAGAGAGAGAGGGAGAGGGAGAGGGAGAGGGAGAGGGGGGAGGGGGAAGGGGGAGTTTCAGGGGGTTGGGGGAGGGGGGAGGTGGGAGATTGCGCAAAAAAGCTTCCTTATCACCACAATATGTATCTACTGGTCTGTATGTGTGTGTGTGTGTGTGTGTTGTGTGTGTGTGTGTGTGTGTGTGGTCTGTGTGTGTGTGTGTGTGTGTGTGTGTATGAGTGTATGTGCATCTGTGTACACGATATCTCATCTCCCAATTAACGGAATAAATTGAAATTTGGAACTTAAGGTCCTTACGATATAAGTATCCGACACGAACAATTTTGATCTTATCCAATTCAAAATGGCGGCTAAAATGGCGAAAATGTTGTCAAAAACAGAGTTTTTTGCAATTTTCTCGAAAACGGCTCCAACGATTTTGATCAAATTCATACCTAAAATAGTCATCGATAAGCTCTATCAACTGCCACAAGTCCCATATCTGTAAAAATTTCAGGAGCTTCGCCCCATCAATGCAGACAGATTACCAATTATCAGGCTTCAGATACAATTGAAACGAAAAAATCAAGTGGAGTAGATTGAGCATGAAAATCTCTACAATTAATGTTCAGTAACATTTTCACCTAAAATTGAAAATAAGCTTTAAATTCGAGAGAATGTGATTATTCAATTGCAAATTATTGTTGATTCTATTAAATCATTCACTATGAAGAGATAGCAGACCTCATGTGTGTCTCCAGCGTTATTGCCCTGTCACCAGCTGGCTCAAATCTTTGAATAGTAGACTTGAGATGCGCGGGAACACTAGCGTCAGGTGATCAATTTTCATAACGGCAAGGAAAGTTGTGTGAGTGCGCCACACCAGATTTTTGTATGAATTTTTTTATCACAATCTGTATAAATAATATGGGGGTCGCAGAGTAAAGCCAGCCCATCCATCGCCCATTCATCGCCAGAGTATAACCATCACAGCCAAAATAATCTGGTGTGGCGCACTCACACAACTTTCCTTGCCGTTATGAAAATTGATCACCTGACGCTAGTGTTCTCGTGCATCTCAAGTCTACTATTCTAAGATCTGAGCCAGCTGGTGACAGGACAATAGCGCTGCAGATGCACGAATTTTTATATCTCCTCATAGTGAATGATTTAATAGAATCAACAGTTGCAAACAGTTTGCAATTTAATAATCACATTTTCTCGAATTTCAAGCTTATTTTCAATTTTAGGTGAAAATGTTACTGGACATTAATTGTAGAGATTTTCATGCTCAATATTTTCCACTTGAAATTTTTTGTTTGAATTGTATTTGAAGCCTGATAATTGGAAATCTGAAATTAAACTTTGCATAGATGGGGCGAGCTTCTGAAGTTATTACAGATATAAGACTTGTGGTAGTTGACAGAGCTTATCAATGACTATTCTAGGTATAAATTTGATCAAAATCGTTGGAGCCGTTTTCGAAAAAATCGCAAAAAACCCTGTTTTTGACAAAAGTTTCGTCATTTCAGCTGCCATCTTGAATTTCATTCAATCGAAATTGTTTGTGTCGGATCCTTATAGTGTAAGGACCTCACGTTCCAAATTTCAAGTCAACTGTACACAGACGCACATACACACAAACACACACACACACACACATACTGGAACAAGGTAACAAACGGGGAGGTGAGAAATGAACATACATTGCGGGGAGGCTGATTTACACACATTTACACACATGTTGGAGACTTAATTTTTGTTTTAGAAAGTATATTAATATGTGTTCAATACAGTTGTAACTTTTTTTTTCTGTTAACTTGAAAAAAAAATTACGCATTAAACCTACAAAAAGGGGAGAAATGTGTGTACACTTTCACTGAACAAACCGAGGAGAAATGTGTGTACACTTCCACTGCACAAAGCGGGGAGAAATGGTGTGCACTTCAAACCCACATTCCGGGGAGGAATTGTGTGTTTAGTTTAACTTACAAAGCGGGGACAAAACCGGTTCTTAACACAAGTTCTGGCTGCAACACGTATTTCGATATTTACTATTCTATTTGATCATAGAATACAATATCGTATGGGTCTTCGAAAGCCAGTTACATGCACGTTGATTTTTGTACGATTGTTTTTTGCCATCCTTATGAATTCGAATAAGTGCAACTTGTCAAACATCATCTGTTTGATCTAATAGAATTTTATAAGGACGGTGAAAAATCGATGTGTATGTAACTGGCTTTTACTAAACAGGCTTCACGAATTACAATACGATATAGGATAGTTGATACAATACATGGTTTTAATTCAGATTCATTCATTGATAGAAATAAAAGGAGATTCCGGTGTCGATAGCATCGAAGTCGCCAGGCTGGTCTGGATCATTTATGAATTTCTCAGTATGCAGTATCCACTCAGCAGCTCTTATACAAACACAAACATTAGTTTCGTTTTACTTGGAATAGTAAGACATTATTTCATTATGTCCATATTACAATAGATCAATCAGATCCAGTTAGCTGTTGGAGTAATATAATGTAATTACATTCTATACTCACTGTTCAGATCAGCACAATGTTTATAGCCTACTGTATGCAGTGAGTATGGAATGTTACATTCTATACTCACTGACTGCATATTTATACTGTGTAATAGATTTTATTGATTGTTGCAAAGATTTTAAGTCAATGATTCAACAGGAAATCCATGGTAATATTCAACGATTTCAACCTAATGAATTAGATTGTTGTATGACAAAATTGAAATCCCGACAACGTAAATAATTCAGTGAAGATAACTGTACAAGGTTACTTTTTCTCGTATTTTATTGAGTGATAATGGGAGATGATTTCTGATTCCATATTTGGAACCTTTTGAAGTTTGAAACTTTCAAAGCTGGAATTTTTTTTTTAAACTAGAACTTTTAGGGCCGGTTTCCGAGCTCAGGATTTAGCTAAGTCCCAGACTCTAAACAGCAATAGTCAGAAAATTGGCTTTCCAAAAGGTCAGCTTTTATAATAGAAGTCTTAGTTTTTATTTTCTCATTCTATAATTGGAAACGTTTTTCCTTGGCGGAATTAGACATTCCTGAATAATTCAAAATAGCTGAAACTTTACACTATTTTCTCTTTATTTTATTTTGTGTTCAATTTTCTAGTTTTTCGAGATTTAATTCAAACGTGACTATGACAATGACTGCGACTACGCCCCGTCTTGGAAAACCAAATTTCTGACTCAGCTGTTTAAAGTCTTGGACTCAGCTAAATCCCGAGCTCGGAAACCGGCCCCTAATGTTTTTAAATGTTCATGTTTGAACTTTTCAAGAGTGTTTAAAAGCTTCTAAAAACCTTTACCTGTGAGGCAGAAGTATTATTATCTTAGTAGGTACATTTTTACTAAACAACTTTATGATAATGTAAAAGCTATATTAAAAACTGCTGTAACTCCCTTTTTGGGGGTATTTTCGAAAATGGGACTTACGCTTTAAAAAATTTGGGGTCGCTGAATCCAAATCCGAATACTTGAGGAAAAAGTAATGAGTCATACTCTGAGCAAACGCGTCTGAAATTTGAGATCCCCTTGTGAAAGCCTTCGAGCTGCGAAATATGAAATGATCTGAAATATGATCTTCAGGAGACGGGATTCTGCCGTGTGAAACTAGCCTAAGAAAAACACGACGGCCTTGTTCACTCCCCCCACCATGACTTCTCAGTAGCTTGACCCTAACATTTACATGATCCTAGAAAGTAGTCTACACCTATGTTCACAGAATAATTCAGAATAATGTATCCTATTTGAAAGAGTGGATGCATGCAAAAAAAAACAACTTTCAAAGATCCATGTTCATCAAGCCTTCTGTTACTGCAAGAGATATTCTGTATCTTTGTGAGTATCTTTGGGAGGCTCCTTTTCCTTTTATATTATGCAACATTTTGAAAAACTTCGTATATATGTCGACGCGCGCAATTTAAAAAGGAAGATACCTGTTAAATTTCATGGAAATATATTGCCGTATATCGCTGTGAATGCGCAACATATAAACATAAAGATAAATGCACAGCCGTCGACATGAATCTTAGACCTCACTTCGCTCGGTCAATTATATACAGTGATGTCGGAGTAATGAGGGATTCCTTCTCTTTTCATATTATCCTTAAAATGCAAAATTTGAAAAAAACCTTGTGTATTAATACATCGAAGCGCAGTTGAAAAAGGAATATTTCTGCCAAATCTCATAGAATTCTATCAACGCGTTACCACATCATACAGACAGACAGACAGACAAAAGAAAATCCGAGTTAAAACATAGACCTCACTACAATAACTAAATTATTATGATGTAAAACTTTTGTGGGTATTATTAATTATGCTAGGCTATTTTTGAGACTTGAATGCCAAGCTGAAGATTTATTTACTTTAGATTACATCAAACACTCAATGGAATTATCGAATGTGCATCCATTCACTAAGAGTTTGGAAGTGAGCGAAAAATAACAAAATAAAAAATAGCAAAGGATAACATATATTAAACGAACATGACTAATTACAATAAAATATTGTGATGCGAAACTGTTGTAAATATTATTCACAAAAAATTAAAATAATGTATATTTATAAGAATGGATGACTGCAAAAATACATGAAAATATATATTATAGATAGTTACTGATTGATATCATGTTGATAAAGTATGAATATAAAGTGAAACATCATTCATTTTAATTTTGACTTCGTATTTCTATATAGACTCTCAAATCGCAATAAATTTAGTCGACACTCCCAATTCACTCAGTTTAAAAATTAAGCCTCTCTGTTCACACTATCGTAGCCCAAAAAGAAACAGTACAACTTCTTTGTAGGTCTATTCAACGTTTTCATTACTATATTGAATAGAACAAAAATATTATCAGTAGCCGAATAACCTCTCCGAAAGCCACACTGATTCTCTTTAATAATCTTTTCCTTTCCTCCCACAACTGCAACCTTCTCAGTAAAATAAATGAAATACTTAGCGACAGCATTTATAAAAGATCTATAATTATTCACTTCATTAGTATCACCTTTTTTATGCAATGGAAATATAATTGAACGTGGAAACCCTGTTGGTATCTGTCCACCTTTGACGATGGCATTGGAAAAAGTCAAAATAATCTCTTTGTAATTTTTTGACGCATTCTTGTAAAACTCAGCAGGAACTCTGTTATCACCTGGAGCCTTATTGTTGCGCATTGTCTTGAAGGCACTTTCCAATTCATTCATATCTATGTCTTCGTCAAGAGTTTGATCTTCAACATTCCTCGCTGCATAATATGTGACTACCCCGCAAACTGATCCAAACACTCGTCTGAAGTGTTCAACCCAATCCTAAGCACTCACAGTTCCCGAAATCTTGAACTCTCTACACTTGAATTTCTTTATCAGAGCCCACAAATCACTGGAATCCTTGACTCTTCTGAATTGTTCTTTTATATCGCTGTAATACGCTTGCCTTTTACTATTTCATATAATTTTCTCTCACCTGCTCCGAATTTGATTTTCTAAACACATTCAATAGGCTGAACACTCGCTTTCTCATAACCGCACACTCTTTGTCGAACCACTTTTCTCTCCATCCTTCTCTCTTTCTATCAGGTTGGGGCACATAATTTGCAGCTCTATATACAAGATTATTGAATACTTCATAAGTCTCTTCACTACTCTCGGGAAGACCATTTATTTCTCTACAAGCATTGGTGAGTTTAGATATATATTCATTCTTCCTCGCTTCCTTCCATTTCAACTTCGGTAAGAGTGGTAAAATTGTGCTCTCTCTTTCTAGAGTATCAACCGTGATTAGCGTAGCTTCAATTGGGAAATGATCAGATAAAAATTCTGGCACAATAGAAAATTTTCCAACTATTTGCGCTAATTCGACAGCCATGCAACATAGATCTATTCCCTCTGCCCCTCTGCCTATAAAATTAAAGTCTCCCCACCTATCTCCACTTATCCTTCTATTCATAATGATGAAATTAAAAACCTCACAGAACTCCAATATTTTCTTACCTTTCATATTAATCACCTCATCCTTTGACTCTTGCTTATTACTCAGTGCATTTCCCAATTCTATTACATCTGTTAATTCCGACATGTCCTGTCCATTTCCTATTCTACCGTTAAAATCTCCAATTAAAATCATATTATTTCTATTATGCTCTTGCACTATCATAAACTTCCATAATGTATTGAATTCTCTCTCCCATTCCATGTCTCCTCCACCACTCAGGTAAATTGGAACTATATAATATTCATCCCGTTGTCCTGCATTCATGTGAATAACTTTCCTCTCAAGCGCATCGATTACCTTACAAAAACTCTCTATTCTTTTACTAATTTCTATAACTTCCTCCCTTTGATCTACCTCAGTTTAATTCTCCAACTGCGAATTCCAGTATAAATTGTAATCTGGAAAACAGTTTAAATACAATTGCTTTCCTCTTTCAACAAACGTCTCCAATAGTACAAAAACATCATAATTACAATAAAATTATATACTTGAACAATCTTACCACTTATC
>NC_052512.1:15191504-15234372 GCF_014356525.2 Nilaparvata lugens
CATCTCAAAATTCACGAAAAAACTACAAAAAAATAATTTTAATTGAACTGTAAATTTTACTTCGAGTTATCATCCAACTCGTAATTACATTATACTATTTATTTTACTATATTTTGAATTTTGTTTTAATTATTGGTGAGAGTCACTTAGAACTGTTAGCATTCTGCTCAAATCAATCAATGCTTCTCATGAATAATTAATAATTATTAAACGAAAATTCAATTAAATGCTGTAAATCACCCCGAAGACTTCTGCTACTGCAAATATATTTTTTTCGTTCAATAATTATTATTAATTCATTTGCAATTGAATAAATGCAATATCTCAGTAATTTCCATCTGTAGACTGGCTGGCCGCTATGGCTTCGTATAAAATGAGCGCTGCTATCCAGAGATTGTCAGTTTGGTGTAAGGGTGAGCATTCCAGACCGGCAATTAGGAGGTACCAGGTTCGATTCTCGGGCTGGCAAATAATTTTTGAATTAACAGGATTTCCATCTAGCTGTTTACCCTGTTGTCAATAGCAGAAGCAGAAGCAGTAGCAGAAGTCTTCAGGGTGATTTACAGTATTTAATTGGGATTTTCGTTTATTAATAATTATTAAGTTTTAGCATTTGAATAAATGTAAATTATTATCACAGTAATTTCCATCAATTCTTCCTATGGAACCAATGCTAAAAAGGGTGACAGCTCAAAGTGAATCTCATTATTGCTAATTTATTGTTGTGTCTGCTAGAAAATTATAATTAGGTTCTATAATGAGGTCCACGTTTTAATGGCAGTGTTTGATTAGCAATGATATTGCTACCCTTGTCTATTATTCAACAAAGAGGATAGCGCTATCAGATAGCGCAGACAAAAAATCCTGCAAATATCAGAAACATCTGTATAATGGCTCATGTCGATCATGGTAAAACTACGCTGGCTGATTCAGCGTAGGTCACAAAAAATGAGAAAAATCATGGACTAATCATTGTGCGTTTTTTTACTGTAAGAAAAAAGTATCTTAGATTTTTTGGCTGAAATTTGCGTGGATAAATAACGTGGACCTCACTATAGACTAGATTGCAATACAATTGAAGAAAAAATTGAGACTCATTTAGCTAGGATATCAGATTTTGTTGGTGAAAAAGAAGAGGTCGATCTATCCAGAATTTATTTTTAAAAAAAAATTAAATGTATGATTACAATATCTATTGTCACCATTACAGTATAATATCATAAAATATATTCAAGTCAATTGTCAGAAAAAAATGCTAGAATAACAAACACAATTTTCTTATAGTATCGAGGAGAACTTGAGTAGGCTATTACATTCACGACTATTTCTTTAGCTTAGCTGAAAAAAAATTGCATGGTTGCCTGTAAAGTCGGTATATGGGCGAAAGTTTTACGTGACAACGACTTTGATTGGTAAAATAATTCATGTGAATATTCATTCGTATAGTAGGAAGAAGGATGAAATAATAGTAACAATTTAAAACATTTATTTATACAAAGAATTATATTGAAAACATTAATTTATACAAAGAATCTCGCACTGAACCACAACATTGTGATTACTACAACATAACCTATTCACTTATGCATGATTATGTGATTATGCATTATTGTGATTACTACAACATAACCTATTCACTTATTCACCTGAGCAGACGCAGTCGCAGGAGATTGCTTGCGGCGCCTGCGCAGGTTGACTGCTCCGTTTCACTCTCTCTCCAGGTGAATGCCTTCGGCTGCTGCGTTGCTCGCCACTGCTCCTATTCGTGCTCTTTCCAGATGACCGTGAACCAAAACGAACGCTCTCACTCGCTCTCATTGTGAGCGCATAACGTGGGAACGTAACACAGTTTCTTGAAGTGTCACCCAGCATACCAATTTATAAGACGTTGTCACGTCAAAAATAGCATTCCATTAATGATATATCAATAATTATCTATCAATAGTTTTATTTTATGAAAAATATCCTACTTCATACAACAAAACATAGGATATTTTTTGAGCTCAAAACTTACTAAAATTTTGATTTACAACTGAAAGGCTTTAAAATGTTTATTTAGAGTTGATTCAAAACTGAAAGTATAAATTTATTAATTTTAAAAAATAAAAGCAAAATTTTAAGAAAATTTTATTATTCTTTCTGTATGGTAATTCCAGAGAAGAAGACACTTTGTTGATCTTGATTAGCACCGACTGCTTGAGATCAATAAGAATTTGATTGCAATCAGTGTTGGAGCTCGGTAAGATTTGAACAAGGAATACGTCACTTCAAGCAATATGCTGGCTCCGTGAACTTGTAGTGCACAAGCCCGAAAAAATTTGAAAAAAATTGACAATAAACTATGAATTTTGTGTCGGCAGAATATCCAAAAATTAAATTTTGTACAAGCACCGTTTTTTTTTTACATGCATTTGAAGTCGCGGTCAAGGTCATTTTTCAATGCTAATTTCCCTATGCTGGAAGTGTGAACTTGTAGTGCACATGTCAGAAAAAATCCGAAAAAAATTGACAATAAACTACGAATTTTGTGTCGTCTGAATATGCAAAAATCGAATTTTGTACAAGCACCGTTTTTTTTTTTTAGACGCTTTTGAAGATGGATTCAAGGTCATACATATCATTGATTATTTACCTATGCTAGCTATCTGCCAGCTACTCTACCGCTCATGCAGGCGTGATAATACGGTTTGTATTACTTTGAATGAATAAAATACTGTATCCAAGTCAAAAACATGATATATTGAATCATCTTCAACCACACATGAATTATGTACAAGCACAGTTTTTGACGAAAAAAAAAATCAAAGTTCAATATTTGTAATAGTATTACAATGGGAATTCTTGAATAATCAACAAAAAAACTCAAGTGCATGGCATTTATACTTTTATTCTGGACTTAATGAAATGATGAACATATATAGAATCATTTCTTTTCATGAATGAATTTTGTACAAGCACAGTTTTCACGAAAAAAGATTCCAAAGTTTAATACCATTTATAGGTATCCTCTTGGGAATTCTTGAATAATCAACCACAAAAGTCAAGTGCATGGCATTTATACTTTTATTCTGGACTTAATGAAATGATGAACATATATGGAATCACTTCTTTTCACGAATGAATTTTGTACAAGCACAGTTTTCACGAAAGAAAATTCCAAAGTTTTATTCCAGTTATAGTGAAACTATGGGGAATTCTTGGAAAATATACCACAAAAGTCAAGTGCATGGCATTTATTCTGTTATTCTAGACTGAATGCAATGGTGAACATATATAGAATCATTCCTGATCACGAATGAATTTTGTACAAGCACGGTTTTCACGAAACAAAAATGCAAAGTTCAATATCAGTGATAGTGATACTATCGGGAATTCTTGAATAATCAACCACAAAAGACAAGTGCATGGCATTTCTCCTGTTATTCTGGACTAAATGCAATGGTGAATATATATTGAATCATTCCTGATCACGAATGAATTTTGTACAAGCACAGTTTTCACGAAAAAAAATTCCAAAGTCTTATTCCAGTTATAGTGATACTATGAGGAATTCTTGGAAAATTTACCACAAAAGTCAAGTGCATGGCATTTATTCTGTTATTCGAGACTGAATGCAATAGTGAACATATATAGAATCATTCCTGATCACGAATGAATTTTGTACAAGCACGGTTTTCACGAAAAAAAATCCCAAAGTTTTATTCCAGTTATAGTGATACTATGGGGAATTCTTGGAAAATCTACTACGAAAGTCAAGTGCATGGCATTTCTTCTGTTATTTTGAACTGAATGCAATGTTGAACATATATTGAATCATTCCTGATCACGAATGAATTTTGTACAAGCACAGTTTTCACGAAAAAAAATTCCAAAGTTTTTTCCAGTTATAGTGATACTATGGGGAATTCTTGGAAAATCTACCACAAAAGTCAAGTGCATGGCATTTCTTCTGTTATTCTGGACTGAATGCAATGTTGAACATATATTGAATCATTCTTGAACATGAATGAATTTTGTACAAGCACAGTTTTCACGAAAAAAAATCCCAAAGTTTTATTCCAGTTATAGTGATACTATGGGGAATTCGTGGAAAATCTACCACAGAAGTCAAGTGCATGGCATTTCTTCTGTTATTCTTAATTGAATGCAATGTTGAACATATATAAAATCATCTCTGATCACGAATGAATTTTGAACAAGCACAGTTTTCACGAAAAAAAATTCCAAAGTTTATTCCAGTTATATTGATACTATGGGGAATTCTTGGAAATCGACTACGAAAGTCAAGTGCATGGCATTTCTTTTCTCATTCTGAACTGAATGCAATGTTGAACATATATTGAATCATTCTTGAACATGAATGAATTTTGTTCAAGCACAGTTTTCACGAAATAAAATTCCAAAGTTTTTTCCAGTTATAGTGATACTATGAGGAATTCGTGGAAAATCTACCACAGAAGTCAAGTGCATGGCATTTCTTCTGTTATTCTGAACTGAATGCAATGTTGAACATATATTGAATCATCTCTGATCACGAATGAATTTTGAACAAGCACAGTTTTCACGAAAAAAAATTCCAAAGTTTATTCCAGTTATAGTGATACTATGGAGAATTCTTGGAAAATCTACCACAAAAGTCAAGTGCATGGCATTTCTTCTGTTATTCTAAACTGAATGCAATGTTGAACATATATTGAATCATCTCTCATCACGAATGAATTTTGAACAAGCAAAGTTTTCACGAAAAAAAATTCCAAAGTTTATTCCAGTTACAGTGATACTATGGGGAATTCTTGGAAAATCTACCACAGAAGTCAAGTGCATGGCATTTCTTTTGTTATTCTTAACTGAATGCAATGTTGAACATATATTGAATCATTCCTGATCACGAATTAATTTTGTACAAGCTCAGTTTTCACGAAAAAAAATTCCAAAGTTTTATTCCAGTTATAGTGATACTATGGGGAATTCTTGGAAAATCGACTACAAAAGTCAAGTGCATGGCATTTCTTCTCTCATTCTGAACTGAATGCAATGTTGAACATATATTGAATCATTCTTGAACATGAATTAATTTTGTACAAGCACAGTTTTCACGAAATAAAATTCCAAAGTTTTTTCCAGTTATAGTGATACTATGGGGAATTCGTGGAAAAACTACCACAGAAGTCAAGTGCATGGCATTCTTTGTTATTCTGAACTGAATGCAATGTTGAACATATATTGAATCATCTCTGATCAAGAATGAATTTTGAACAAGCACAGTTTTCACGAAAAAAAATTCCAAAGTTTTATTCCAGTTATAGTGATACTATAGGGATTTCTTGGAAAATCAACCACAAAAGTCAAGTGCATGGCATTTCTCCTGTTATTCTGGACTGAATGCAATGATGAATATATGAAGAATAATTCCTGATCACGAATGAATTTTGTACAAGCACAGTTTTCACGAAAAAAAATTCCAAAGTCTTATTGCAGTTATAGTGATGCTATGAGGAATTCTTGAATAATCAACCACAAAAGTCAAGTGCATGGCATTCCACCAGTTATTATGGACTGAATACAATGATGAACATATATAGAATTATTCCTGATCACGATTGAATTTTGTACAATCACAGTTTTCACAAAAAAAAATTCCAAAATTTAATTCCAGTTATAGTGATACTATGGGGAATTCTTGAATAATAAACCACAAAAGTCAAGTGCATGACGTATCTTTTGTTTTTCTGGACTGAATGCAATTGTGGATATATATAGGATCATTCCTGATCACGAATGAATTTTGTACAAGCACAGTTTTCACGTAAAAAAACTCCAAAATCTTATTCCAGTTATAGTGATACTATGAGGAATTCTTGAATAATGAACTACAAAAGTCAAGTGCATGGCATTTCTCCTGTTATTCTGGTTTGAATGCAATGATGAACATATAAAGAATCATTCCTGATCACGAATGAATTTTGTACAAGTACAGTTTTCATGAGAAAAAATGTCAAAATTCAATACTAATTGAGGACTACTCAAGGGAATTCTTGAAAAATCAACCACAAAAGTCAAGTTCATTGTTTTTTGTCCGTCATTATGGACTGATTGCATTGTTCAACATAAGTTATATATAGAATCATTCCTGATCATGAATTAATGTTCAATGTTTCATCTTATTGAGAGTTTCTGGTTTGTATGTGTCTTGTTTGATTTTTAAATTTCAATTGAGTGCTATCCCCTTAATTTAGATGTGATTGATATCTGTTTATTAGTGCCAGTTGCACAAATCCGGTTGAAATCAAATCTTCATAGTTCCACGAGAACCAATCACAGATCCGTCTTTTCAAAAATGTCTTCTTTTATTGGTTCTTGTGGAATTAATCTCGATTGAAATTCAACAGGTTTTTGTGCAACTGCGCCTTGGGAATGTATCCCATATAGGTAAGTTGATAGTATCTGAACGGAAATACAGTGCTTTGAAAAATGTTGCCAGTTAAAAGTTTTCAAGAGCAGGGTGCATATTCTTATAAGTAAGATCATGAACTATCTTGATAGAAATATCGAAAATTTTGCTAGGTCTTTCAACTGCTTCATTGTCCTAACTTTCGAAGTGTAAAAATGTCAAGTGCATGTCAAGTGTATATTAAGTACTCTATTGGTCAGGATGTCTCTATGATACTCTTCCACAAAATACAGGGAATCCATGAATGAGGATGAATAGGTTCACCAAACACTGTTTTTGAAATTGAAAAATTTATTTCACACGTTGTACATCAATTCGAAAATGAATTGGCTACAACAATACCTCTTCAGAATAGTAATAGTTATCAGCAATCCCATAACAATATGGCGAAATATTCAAATGTATGAAAGATATTTATTTTATATGGCACAATATATTCTGAGAATATGATTAATGTGAAAAGCTATCATTATGATACAAACAATAATTTTTTATGTTATTGGTACACGTGCTATGAAATAATGCAAATTGATTTTTTCTACATTACAATAGTAACAGCATATAGACAATACTATCTGGAGTATATTACAATATTGGAAATAATAAAAAATTATTTTTAATAAAAAATGTTTGAAATACCAGAAAAATATCAAGGTTACCTCATTATTGAGGCAAAAACAATTAATGAGTATAATATATTGATTTGTCAATGATATGCACAATGAGTTCATCATCATGATAAAGTTTACAGTGCACCTTCATGATTAAGATTAGATCAATATTACAAAAAGAGTTGAATGAATTATATGAAATATCAATAACTTGAACGAGTTATATATACTTCAATAACTAAAACTGAAAATGTAGTAACAATGAAGGAATGGGTATAGAAGAATGAATTCCTGCATTGCATGCTTAAGAATAAAATTTAGTAATGATTCTCTGGTAAATATTCATTCATCACAATTATAGTATTCCATCTTCATTACTCATCGTTACAATCAGGAGACACGACATAATTTTTTAATTTTTAAATCACAGGGAATCCTCAGTTGTAACATTATTAATAAGTACCTAGAATAAGGATAATAGTGATTCTAGTAGCTAATTATTAATATATCAACTCATTAACCAAGATAATATTACAACATCGTAGACTATTTATATCGTCTCATTCACACGTTTATAATTTTTTAGAAATAGATAGGATCTCTTATGGTGCAAATAACAACAAAACAAAGAAGAAAATATATACAGATTATTTTTACTGTAGGCCTATTGCGACAGATTAAATATATACAAATAATAAACTTTGAACATCAACATTTACGTAGGTTCTGTATTTTTAAGTGATATGTATTGGACAATCAAAAGTAGATTATTGGTTAACACTTTTTAAATCAGGCTTCTTTTTCTAATATGATAATATTGATATCATGATTTAAAAAGCATCTGATCATTGACTCCCCATATCTGCATTCTTCGGTTGCTGTAACGGTAACTAATGCATGTTGTAATTTATTGATGTTCAATAAAGCCTTTTCAAAAGTGTACTTTTAGTTTCCAAAAGTTTCATTTTAGCGCATCTAATAAATAATGTGGATTATTGTGAAAGGTTCATCTGAATTCGCACAAAAAATTATGTAGCCAACTGGCTAGATACATTTCTACTTTGGCCTTACTTTAATTAATGAGTAAATGGTCAGACTCATGGGCAATACGGTGGATGATTTTCTAAAAAGGGAAATTCAATCATACATGTATCTTGCATGATGCAACACATTTACAAAAAACGTCATATGAATTGGATATCAGCCTATTTGAATACATATGGAATAGCAATTCCAATAACAGAAATAACTGGAATTAATAATATTGTAAAAAGTATTTACAAAAAAGTAAAGTAAAAATAGATTGTGAACAATAATGGTTATAGAATTATAGAAGAAAAATTATACCTCTCATGATACATCAAATCCAATCAAATTCTACTTACTGATACCTTGCGCGCCAGGATGAGAAGCATCCTAAGCACTCCAACGGTATGAACTTGGAAGTTCACTGCCAAGTCCCTCCTTTTTCGCATTCACATTCATTAAGGTATATCCTAATTCTAATGCTCTCAAAAATGATAAATTCTCCTAGCCTGAATAATCTAATTCTAAATCTCTTAAAAATAATTTATTCTACAAAATTATAATCATGATTGAATTAGTTTAAATATTCATGTCAGTTTTAGCGTCCAATCCTCTTTTGCGACATCTGTATATCAAATGCTTATTTGAGGAAATAATATTTACATAATTGAAAAACATAGGACTAATACAGAACTGATTTTTGAAATTATTATTAACATTCCAGTGTAGGTTTGATTGTTTTATTACTTTCAAAATATTAATCTAATATCTAATATTCTAATAATAATCTAATATTCAAATGAAAAACTAATCTATATATTTACACAATCTCTATTTTAAAAATATGAGCTCGACCATGAAGAATAAAGTTATCTGACAGTATAATGATATTATAAAAAAGATTATAATAACTCTCATTCTAAGAGTATAAACATTATCATTCATTAGTAGTCCATGACAGCCTAACATAGTCTATATTTACAATAAGTTGCTTATTTCAGGTAAGTCCCACTTAAAGCTGTAGCCTAACTCTTTCAAATTGTATAAATGATCAAATGGCAGCTATCAATCTTCTCAAGTCCTGATGTATCAGAGGACTTCTCTTTCAAATCATCAAAGACTTCCCATTTTTCGTTGAGCCGAAAGCAGTACGCTTTGTAGTGACCAATTGACGTCACTTCAGATCCTATACCCTGAAATCCAACAACACCCCGTAGATGATAAATTACATTCTGAAGGTGCAGTTGTTTGGGAAGATCTCTCAATCTAAACGAACACTGAGATAATCTCTCTATATTGTCTTCTGTTATGTCCAGAACGAGATGGGTTTTCAGGAGATTAACTTCGACTTCACGGCTTCCACTACATAACGGGTGATTTGAAATTTCCGGATCCATTATTTTGTTCAAACTCGTTTCAAAGTTACCTACTGGTAACATTTCGAAACAGCCTGTTGCTCGGACCTTCAATAAATAATGCTCGATGAATTTTTGTAAGTCGCAGATTCCATTATTTGGTATTCCCAGTTCCACCTTTATAATTGGAATGTGTCTTTCTGGCCTTGGACAGGTTGGCGAAGTGCATTTACGATTCTCGTAACCCGCTGGGAGCTCTCTCAGCACTAGAGGAATCATTACTGATGACACATTGCATTCAGCATGAATAGTATAGATCCCTAGGCTTTCGGTAATGTTTTCCATTTGAGAAAGGATTTTTGCCCTTTTTCTGTATGTAGCAGCGCTGATTCCTTTCTTTACGATTTCAATGATCATCTCACCCAATGGCCATTCATCAGCAGCTTCTTCTACCACATTTTTGAAAAGGGTACTGTCGCAATAAGAGGATGTAAGTATTTGCAAAATGGAATCAAAGGCACACGTGTTTGTTAATACATACAGCTTTCCATCAATTTTCAGAGGTAAAAGAGTTGATAAGTTTCCATTTTTTAAAACACCGATTGGTATGTATGGTTTTTTGGTCCTCAGGTCTACATGTGACCAATCACTGTTTCGTTCGAGATGTGATTTTCTTTTTCTCGTCTTAACTAGTGCTAAACCTCGCCAATTCTCAACATGTTTGAGCGACAATCTTCTATGTTGCTCTTCGTTACTGAGGTTTGAACATGAAGAGCATATGAGATTATCATCCTCTTTGGTGTTATTTTCACATTTACCGTTACAAATAGAGCATTTATCATATTTTCTCGATTCCTCAATTTCTTGTGAGGGAATGTCCTCTCCCTTTCTCTTCAATTCCATTTGCCCGGATAGAGCTGGTATGTATGTGAGGAGGAAATCATCCAATCGAGCTGGTAAATTTCCTCTTTGAAAAATTCGGTTTTTCAAATTGTTGAAATTACCTTCACTAGCTGTGCTGCTCGCGGTTACCTCTCCAATTCCAAAGTGTGGAACCATTATTGCAGTCCATAGAGGTATTGTTTTTGAGACATTCAGTATATTCACAACCAATTTCGGAAGAAATTGCTGATTCCCTCAAGATCCCTCTTTATTTTTTCCACATGTTCCACTATCGTTTGCACCCAAACTCTAAACCCAGCACCATACTTTGATTTCTTCCACTCCTGACTTTCAAATTTCTCTCCTTCAACTTTTTCTACTTCATTTTCTTCTTTTACTCTTCCCGTTTCCTCTTCTTCAGTACACTCTTCTAGTAACAAGTGATCAGCAATTCCACCAATTCTTTGTTGCAAGTATGACTTGCTCTCTTCACATGGAGTTGGGGCTCCTGTTTCAACTTCATCTCCTTCCGTTTCCGAGAGGCAAACTGTTAAGATACACTTCAAAATTTGTCTCAAGTCCTTCAAATCCGTACATTGGAGAGCAAGAGCCAATGACTTTAAATAAAAATGTCTTGTTCTTCTCAGCTGCCCTTTTAAACTACTGAACATAGAGAAAAGTTTCATTGTATGAGCCACATCATACCTGATAAAACAAGCAGGTAGAGGAATAGAGTCCATCGTTTCTTCCTTTAATATGATCTCACATTTATTGAGATACTCCTCCAACGATCTCATATTGGTGAATGCCTGAATACAAGCATTTGTAAGAGCTAAGGACATGTCTGTCACAATTTCTTTTGGAATCATTGCACCATCTCTCATCCACACATTCAGCCAATGTCGTATAGTCTCTGTGTCTTGTTTTTCAGAGAGCATGCTTCCTACAGGAAAAAAAGATTTTTTTTGCTTGTCATGTATGACGATTTCATATAGCATTATATGGGAAGATCTCTCCCCATTCGGCCTGATAACGTTCTTTACAACTTGGCCAGTCGCATCTATACTTATTCTGGAGCACTCGTTCTCCATACAATATTTTCGTTCTGCATGTATCTGAGGAGCGCTCCAGAAATGAACATTCAATTTATCATAGCATACATCTTTAATGAAATTGCTGTATGGTGGAACGTATTTAGCCATAACCACAGCCATCACCGGGTCGCTGTCGAATCTTTTTTCCCTGTTGGCATTTGACTTCGCCTTCCTCAACACTTCCAAAGAAGGGGTGATTGCTGAATCAATCATTTTTGTTGCTAATTCTTTTTGAACACAACTTGGAGACTTCTTCTCTATTGTCATTTTATCCACAATAGTCTTCCTCAAACTCCCTTTCAACTGTCTCTTAGCTCTGCCAGAACATATCTGTACATCTCTTTTCAATGTACAACTCATTATCACCCGAGTATTTTGATCTGGTGGTGAGGGAATTATCCCTTCCAAAATTGTATTACAAAAAGAACACTTGCCATTGACTTTAACATAGGGCTTTTTCAATTTTGCTACCTTTCCACCACTGTAGCTCATACAACATTTCAAGTTCGTATGAAGAACAACATGTTCATGAACCAAGTTCGTCCATGCTCCTCTCCTAAGCATTGTATATCGCCTCTCAAACTTCTTTCCACCTGATATCGATGTCCGATAAACAACATCTTCTGGAGCAATCCTGTTCCATTCCTCACTTGAAAATGTTATTTTGAAGTTTTCAATTATTTTTTTAGTCGATGAGCTTGAGTCAGTGTCGATGGGTTCACTAAAACTTGAACTGCCAGATGAGACAATACTCTTAACAGAAGATGAAGTGGATGATGAATTGTGAAGGTGATCACTTGCTTCAATATTTGGTGAATTTCTTAACAGGTTCAGGAGTCCATATCTATTTGTAGATAACAAAACATGTAGGCTGAATGGTGTTATTGGATAGATATTTTCCAATTCTTCTGACAACTTTCTCCAGATTTCGGAGGATCGCTTCACCAATGAACCATCCTGGTTCATTATTTCATTCTTGTGACATGTTATAGCATCTTGAATTGGTTTGATGGGGAAAGAGGAGGGACGACCACTCATTTTCGTAATGGAGGATAGTTTCACTTGAAGACTGTCATAGAAACAAGAGATTGTTCGGAATATTACCTAATGCAAATTCATGGAATTTTATTTGTAAACCTTTCATCTATAACTATTGATTGTTATCGCCAGCCACATGTTATTAAGTAGACCTATCATGTTATGAATTACATCTCTCACTGATATGATACAATTCTTCAGTAATGCAAGAAAAAAAATGAATAGTTTTCAGACTATATAAAAAAGATAAATTGAAGATGAGAGGTTTCAATATTCTTTGCTATGCTAAGTAAAGTGTGCGTTCGAGAAGTACAGTATATCAAAATTGCATTTCATTTATGGTATACTATTGTATGCTATATTTATATAGAATTCATATATTAGAACAGTAATTTGTAAATATTCACTATTCTGATGTTATTTAACTATTTGAAAAAATAATTCAAGAATCAAATTCCTTTTAACTAATTATTTGATCATAACAATTATATTTAATTACATCTTCCTCTAAACTTCAATAACAATGAACCCCCATTAAACTGAAAAATGATTGAACATTGCAAGATGTACATTGAAATGAAAAATTCAACAATAATTGCTTGGCACCACAGATTTTTATAGTTGATGATGATGATGATGATGATATGATATCGAGTGACCTGGCTGGCTCAGGTTGATATAATATGTCCAAATGAATATCATTGAAATACCTTTGACGTTGTTCCCTTGCACTTGGAGTAGGAAATCATCTTCTATTATGGACTCTCCAGCTGTCGGATGTGAGCATCAATCGGTGTTGTGATGGGAGATTAGGTGATTCTCTTCATGTTTTGATCCCATGAAGGTCCAGGTGAGCAATCAGGTCTCTGGAATCGGGTCTCTGGATTCTTTTCAATCAGGTCTCTGTAAGATAGTTCAGTATTTTTATTCCTTATAATGAGACTTCGAATGATTCCCTGTTTTACAAAGTTGTTGAAATACGAATTGAAAAAAGGGGTTAAAGAAACGAGACGGGGCCGCCGAAAACAATGGACGGACAGGTAGAAGTTCTAGTGACCCTTCAGTGGTCGTCTATTGTATTGTTATTGAATTTCGACATTTTCGTGGTCTATTGTTAAGGTTTCCACTCAGAGGAATATACAGGTGGACCAGTCTGCTTACTTGAAGACAATTTCAGCTGAGAGAGAGAGAGAGAGAGAGAGAGAGAGAGAGAGAGAGAGAGAGAGAGAGAGAGAGAGAGAGAAGGAGAGGAAAACGAGAAAAGAAAGAGAAGTATGAGGAAGAATTAGAGGAGAAGAAAGGGGAAGTCGAATAGAGGAAGAGAAAAAAATACAGAGGGAGAATGAAAAAGGAGAAACAAATAGAAGAAGAAGAAGAAGAAGAAGAAGAACAAGAAAGAAAGTAATATGTAGAAGAAGAAGAAGGAGATGGTGATGATGAAGAAGAAGAAGATGAAGAACGAGAAAGAAAGATGAAGAAGGAAAAAAGAAGTAGAAGAATAAAGACAAGAAGAAAACGAAGACGAAGGAAAAGGAGAAGAATAGAGGGGGAAAAGATGAGAGAAAAGAAAAGGGAAGGGAGAAGAAAAAGGGAAGGAAGAAGAAGATGGAGAAGAAGTGGCAGAGGAAAAATACGAAAAAGAAGAAGATGAGGAGGAAGGAGCTGAAGAAGGAGAAAGAGATGATGAAGAAGAAGAAAATAGGAAGAAAAAGAATATGAAAAAGAAGAATATAAATATGAGATTAAGAAGAAAAGGAAGAAAAGGAAGAGAAAGAGAAGAGGAAGAAGATGAAGAAGGAGAAGAAGTGGAAGAAAAAACAGTTTAATGAGGTTGGACATTCGTGCGACCCGGGATAACCAAGTTCTCAATAGAATGAGATCATTCAGAGCTCTCTATCTTCAATGAACACTGAGTTGCAATTTTTAAAAAATGAATGAAATTTCAAGAAAAATCTATTTCGATGAATTTTAATTTTTGATCAACAGTATCTTCAATTATTGTTACAATTGATATGTATAATTTAGAACCCCTCTCAATTTTGTGCTCTATAATCTGAGACCAGGTATAGAGCTCTATCTCAAAATATTTTCCAGGTACACCTGACATCAATACTCCTTTTATTTTTAAAAACACTCAAGTTTCAGATTCAACCATAATAACTCCATTTTCATCACATTGAAATCTAGCATAATGATATGAGTTTATGAGATCATGTTTTATAAGAATCACCGGGCACTTAATTTAGTGCATAGGCATTTCAAACACTTATAACTTCTCATCGTACTACAACTCATTCTTTATGGCTCGTTGAGGTTGTTCAAAATCATGCATTATGGGACAAATTTGGTAAAATAGAAAATTCATCCTTAAGTTTACTTAAAACAGTATTGAATGTGTACTTGAAACAGAAGGGGATTTCTGAACAGCAAAACTGACCAATTTCTATATTCAAAGCTATGTATCTCGCGGAATACTTCTGATAACATTTCACAATCCAGTAAGGATGTGGAATAAAATCTCCTTTTTTCACTTTGATGAACGATACTTCTGATTTCAATGCCGTCAGAAAGTTACAGCCGTTTCAAAAACTGGCGATTTTTGTTTTTTAATTTTTTCAGCGATTTTACTGTTGAGTCTCATAAACAATTAATTCAGTTACATCATAGAAACTCGTAATTGGTTTCAAATTTTAGCCTATATAATCTCTTCCTGTACGAGGTCAGTTGCCCAAAATCCTTTTTGAATCACTGCTTCCTATCATAGCACTGCCGAGACCGGCACCACTTTATGAGGAAAGTGTTTTCAATTTCTCGATTTTTCTCAAGGTTCGAATCTTACTTCACGAGCATATTTTTCCATGAATGGTTTAGAAATGGCAAATGAAAGAGAAGAACCTATTCTACAAATCATCAAGATCAAATAATATTTGTTATAATAACGAGCTACCGAGATACATACCCTTGTATATAGAAATTGGTTATTTACTATGTATTGAAATACTGGTTAAAGTAGCCTACACTCAAGAATGAATTTTCTATTATTTGAACAAATTCGACTAATGAAGCATGATTTTAACCGCCTCGAAGAGCCTAGAAGAATGTAGTACGATGATATCCAATGATTGCATGAAAAGTTAAGAGTGTTTGGAATTTTTATCCTTGATGTGTCCTTACGCAATGCCTCTCCACTAAATCAAGTGCATCTAACGAATGAATCTCATAGAACATGATCTTATGAACTCTCATGAACATGATGTTAAACGAAATCTCAATGTGATGACAATATGAAATGCAAGCACAGTAGATATAAACTAAGATTTCAGACTGACTTTTTTGCTCGAAATCCCCTCCCCCCCTCTCCCCCCTCGCCATCCCGCCTCCCCTTCCCCCCGCCTGTGGGGTGGGGGGTGTTCTAAAAATAGATTTCCCCTTCCCCTTGTCCAGTGGTGGCGAGGGGGGTTGAAAAGAGAGAGATATATCTTTCTCTCTCTCTCTCTCAAATAATTGATTAATAAAATGAAGTAGGCTGAAAGTAGATCAGGGTTATCAAATTTCAGTAATATACAGCAGTATGCAGTGGATAATTGAAATAACATGAGTTTATAATATATATATATATATATATACAATTCGTTCTATAACATGGTTTAAAGGTTTATATTGGTGGAATGGGTGACAACCATCCCTCACCCATTCCACCAATATAAACATTTAAACCATGTTATAGAACGAATTGTATATATATATATATATATATATAATATATATATATATATATATATATATATATATATATATTATAAACTCATGTTATTTCAATTATCCACTGCATACTGCTGTATATTACTGAAATTTGATAACCCTGATCTACTTTCAGCCTACTTCATTTTATCAATCAATTATTTGATCTTATCTACCTATATAATTATTTTACTTTATCAATTTTCTGTTTTTTTCTCTTCAATATTCATATGATTAAAACTTTTACAATATTTCCATTAATAAATAAATCCTTAGTTTAAATAACGGAATTAACGTTTTGGTAGAGAGTTAGTGGGGAGGATATTTTTATTATTCTTCCCAAAGAATGGACATTGATATGTCCAAAGCTCCGCCAATTTATGTAGATGCATAACAATATGATTATTATCTATAGTTATTATATTACAAATTGCTTTTTCATATCATATACAGTTCTATAGTTATTTTCCTAGTCTATATTATGTAAATTCATCTATAATTTTGCTGTATTGTAAGCTATTGTATATAAGTGTATAAGCCAGTATATATTGTAATCTACATAAATAAAGTACTCAATCAATCAATCAATCTTTCTCTCTCCCCTTCCCCTTGCCCAGTGGAGGTGAGGAGGGTTGAAAAGAGAGAGATATATCTTTCTCTCTCTCTCTTTCTCTCTCCCCTTCCCCTTGCCCAGTGGAGGTGAGGGGGTTGAAAAGAGATATCTCTCTCTCTCTCTCCCCTTCCCCCTCCCCAGGTGAGGGAAAAAAAAATTTCCCTTTTAGGAGGAAAAATTCGCTCTCTATACTGACAGATTAAAGTGAATCCATATTTCTACATCTAATGCTATACTGACAAATTAAAGTGAATGCTAGATGAGGGAAAAAATCTCTTTGAGAGGGAAAAATTCCCTTGGTGACAGATTAAAGTGAATCCATTCTCAAATTCTCTACTGTCAAATTAAAGTGAATCCATATTTCTACATCTATACTGACAGATTAAAGTGAATCCATATTTCTACATCTAATGCTATACTGACAAATTAAAGTGAATGCTAGATGAGGGAAAAAATCTCTTTGAGAGGGAAAAATTCTCTACTGTCAAATTAAAGTGAATCCATTCTCAAATTCTCTACTGTCAAATCAAAGTGAATCCATATTTCTACATCTATACTGACAGATTAAAGTGAATCCATATTTCTACATCTAATGCTATACTGACAAATTAAAGTGAATGCTAGATGAGGGAAAAAAATCTGTTTGAGAGGGAAAAATTCTCTACTGTCAAATTAAAGTGAATCCATATTTCTAATGCTATACTGACAAATTAAAGTGAATTGAGAAATTCTCTCTCTCTCTCTCTCTCTCTCTCTCTCTTCTCCCTCTCTCTCTCTCTCTCCTCTCTCTCTCTCTCTCACATCTAATGCTATACTAGTGAATCTCTACAATGATCTAAGTTCTTTTACATTTTTTATCTGCAATATCGTACAAGCATTTCCAAAGTTCATCGAATTTTTAACAACAGATAATGCTGAATCATTTGTACAATCATAATGTAGATGCCCACTGTCTAGAATATTGAGCAGTTCGAAAATCTCAGATAAAATCGAAAAGTGTACATTTTCTGTTTTTGTTAACGGTAAATCAACATCTTGACATCCTGTTGAAAATTTAATATTCTTCGCAATTGAATCCAATTCGTTAAATGAAATTGACATCAAGAGACAAGTTAATTTTTTGAATTTTGAAAAACCATAACACTGCATGTCCCAGATGTTTGACATGTGTCAGATGAGGGGGATAGAGACAGATATATCTCTCTTTCTAAATTGATGAGATGCACGTGTTATAGGGGCTCGTGTCTGTATAAAAAAGATCACCCCACACGTGTTGTCAGGTCTAGCTCTAAGCAGCAACTAAACTAAAAATCATGAATGGGATATTGGAATGAAAAATCATTTGAAGGCAGAAAACGTTTATTTACACATTTCAGCAGCACAACTATTCATAATTTCATCTTCAATTTTAATTAGCTTATCTATACACAAATTATGAGGACGATAATAACATAGATAGTCTCTTATGTCATTTAAATTAACCGTGCTTAGAAAATGTCTTTCAATTGTTTCGCCAAACTATAATTTTCAGGAGTTGATTTCCTAATTGCACTTTCACACTCATCGTACCAATCAATACAGTTTTTTAACCTCACTTCCAATTCGTTGTCGGCAGCCAACCACTTTCTCGGATCCATGTTGTTGAGCGAATGAAGAAAACTAAGTGTAGGCAGGAACTATTATAGAGTAATTAAGTGGTCTTTCTTCATTAATTGACGAGAGACAACATGTACGTGCTTTATGCAGTCTCAATGCATGCAGGCAATAACACACTTAAATCCTTTCCATTGTAGAAGAATCCATAACGAGCAAAGTTTCTTTTCTGTGAATTCGTGTACATCGGAGCCATTTTCATACTTTGCATTCGATTGTTTTCGCACAAGAAATTATTTGTTTGATACATATTTTTAAACAACAAAGAATTATAATGTTGCGCAGAGAATAAAGCACAGCGAGAATGTGGTCTATTTTTATGAATGTTACACACAGCATAACACCATGAACTAGTGAAAAAGCTGAAATCAGGTTTTGGAAAATCCTCTGGTATACATTGAACGTTGCTATGCAATCTTCTTAAAAACTTTGCTTTCTCAGTTCCTTTTGTGAAAATTTTCTCATAACCTGCAAGGTAATCACATATTAATGAGTCACTGTATTCTAAATCTCCATCTTCCCATTTTATTTTATGATAGTGACGTTCTAACCATGTTACATCGTTATACAATTTTGCACTCAATTCTGTCTTTGCAAATGGTGATTTGAAATGGACACAATATAATTATTAAACTGATCAATTATGGCAAGTTCTTTCACAATAATTTGATTACAATCTTGTTTAAACCAGTGAAGATCAACCATAGCAATTTTCGTAGGCGCCTGCTTGTCCACTTCTTTATCTTCGGCGGCGGGCTCCTCGAATCCTTCGTCTTTCTCTTCTCGTTTCTCCTCCTCCACCTGCAGCGGCTTCTGGATCGGTGTACCGCAGCTTGGTTCATAATAGAAACTATCAAGATCGCACTGAATACCAATAGAGCGAGTTTGTGGCTTGTCCAAAATATCAGAACACAAAGAATAGGACATGTTGTCTGTTCAAAGGTGAAACTGATAATGAACTAAATTGAGCAGAATGCACACCTTATATAGGCGGTGCGCAAATTACTGAACTTCTTTCACCATGCTCGTGAGAGGTGTGTACTCCATCACACGATCGCTAATTAAAACGCAATACGCGGAAGTATTTGCAGGTACTGCACTATTAAATTCCATTTCAATACGAACATCTGTCGATGATTTCAAATGACTTGGTTGGTGTGAACAATCTACAACAATCAGCGGTGTTGATTCACAAAACGTTTTAAAGTCAATTTCTGTTCCGAGTTCGCTATTGATTGAATGATTATAATACGAGGGCGCGAAATCCAGGAACATGCGGTATAATACCTCCTTCTTACCTAGCAGATTTTCATATGGATAATACTCGCTGTTCAAATATACTTTAACATTGTAAATACCACAGCTATCGAAATTAGATATTGATTTTTTAATTTTATTCTTACGATCAGTTTGAAATGCAATTATAACGTATTTTGGACTATCAAAACTCGATGTGGTACGAACTGCCCAAGAATGGTTAAGTGAATTTTGCAAATTTGGTAATTCACAAATTTCCCAATGCCGGAAACCTAATTTCAGTGGAGTGTCAGCATCGAGCAGTCTCAAAAATTTCAGTCTTACATGATCTTCTAAAGTTATGTAGGGCATTCTCCATTGTAGTTTTGTAATTTTCACACTAACGCTTGTTCCACTTGTAGACTCAACACAATTTAGATCTGTCGGTGACCTCAATAAGACGAGTTCCTGTTTCAAATTTAAAATTATTCTTTGAAAATCTTCAAAAAACGGGAGGATTAATTTCAGCGCTACACAGAAAGTGAATTTATTATCCGTTAGCTCATATCCTGCTCTGTCAAAACCAGCCAAGTGATATGTGTTTTTATCGAGAGTATTCTTCACTAGAATAGCTTTAATTGTGGATGTTAATCCAATCAATCTTGATTTAGAAATTTGCTGACCTGCTAATTCATATCGTATTTCGTCAAAAAGGTTGCCGATTACGTTACTGCTTAATTTATAGTCTGCCGCAACTGGTGCATCGGCTGGGTCTGTTCCCGGTTTTGTACAGTTAACTGTTCCCTCAATCAATATGAATGATTTACAAGGTAAAGAATAGACATCTAAAGAATTTATGCCAATACGTGCCTCGTCAGAGTTTTTTATTTCCTGACCCGAATAAACTGTATGAGTGTGAAATTGGAATTTAGTAATATCATTATAAAACTGAAGGTCTGTCTCCACATCCAGAATTTCACTAATTGCTGCGGGACCTCCTGACATTTCGCCAATCAACTATAAAACCCAACTTTTCTAATATTCTCGCGCTTTTAGCCGACAAAGCACGTTTGTTTTTAGGTGTTGACGCTATCGCGTTCCTTTCTCTAATGACTTGATTGTGCATGCACGTATTCGAACGTGGGTTGAAAATAAGATAACCCATTACTTTTCACGTATGTGCAACCTAATTGTAATTGTATCTCCACGGAAATCAATAAACGAACCGTTCTGGTCCGTTACCTTTACATTAATAGTTTGAATTCGATGCGTATTCAAAGGTACATAAATAATCGGTGATGGTACTTTAAATAGCCGCTAGGAACCTTTGGTAAAAATTTGTAGATTATATGTTTTTGTTTTCCGTCAGAGTAACTGCCACATGCTAAATTACACTCAACTACAATACTGTCAACGCTTGTTATGTTAACCAAATGTTTGGAATAATGCCATTTATTTGCCTGCAAAACAACATTATTAAAACCAAGTATCTTAGCAATCGAATCAGAACGTGTTAAATCAATGGGTTTATCAGAATGAATTTCAATCTTCATAGTATTTGCGTTTGCACGTATAATAAGTTTATTCTTCTTCCCATCAATATTCAATTTATTCTTTAAAGATTTTATAATATCCTCAACTTCATATGCACCGGTATCCAACTCAATTAATCTATCGCCATATTTGAAGCTGGAATTTGTTCCTTTGTTAATGTTTGCAATACTATTGTAACTAGAAAAATTAATCAATCCAATTTCCCATTCACGATTTTTATCCAATTCTATAATTTCTTGTGAATATTCATAGAGGTTACTCGTGTTAGATTGTAATGTAATAACAACCATCTTGTGTGTTCAGCACAAACACTCAATTACAACTGATTTGCAAGAAACAATAATGTAAGATTACCACAAAAATCACTATTTAATGGTTGCATATGCTCTACATTATAAAATATATTTACTCCATTTCTTTTTTCCAATATTTGTCCAATTCGTATGGCGGTTGTAAATTTCCAATTGGATCAAAATACCAAACATTAGAGCCAACTTTCTTATATGCTACCCAATGTGTGCCATCCTCGCTTTCCCTTGCTAAATTCACAATGGCATTCTCGTTTTTTAGAATTTTTTTGGGTAATGCATCTAGCATGACTCTTAGCTGAATCTGTAATAATTTCGACCAATCAATCAAATCATAATTACTCAATTCTCCTTCAATATTCATGCCTTTTTCTTCTTCTTTGTCTTCTTCCTACTCTTCTTTGTTGTTCTACGTTTCTTAACTTGAGGGAATAAACTCACTCCATATGATGATGATGGGGGTAGGGGTGGAATTAAAACTCTCCCTCCACTAATACTAGGAAAAGGCTTCAAAAAATACCCTTTTCCTGCAATATGCTTTTCCAACTGAGCTATAGCTTTGCGTCTAATATCGTTACTATAACTTCTCCTCTCATTCTTCTTCTTCTTCTTCTTTCTCAAAGACCTACCAAACCCGCTTTAGCTTTCATGACGTTTGTAACAAGATAGCTAAGTGCTTTCTCGGCAAGGGGTGTTTGAGGATTTTTGAAAATGTCCCATGCAGCGTTTGCTAGAGCTCTGTCAGCTACCGCTCGAGTTTTATTATCGCTATTTTGAGTATACGCTACATCATGTATCTTGCAAGCTCTATCTAATGAATTTATACCTTGATCACCTCTCTTTAACCTTTCATTAACCTTTGTTCCTGGGCCACAATACTCGTATCCCGGAATATGATATTCCTCTCCCAGGTTATCAATTACCTTATTTAAAATAGTTGATGTCACATTACCTGCCAAACCTGACACACCTTTAAAAACTCTTGCCGCTGAACTCAAGATTCCTTTACCCCGTTTCCTCGAACTCTGCTTTTTTCTCCTACATACCATTTTCCATTACCTTTCAACTCAATGGTTGAACATTAACTGAGGTTAATTAATCAATACACCAACTTGAATTGAATTGGTTTAATTTTCAATCGAGTTGGAAATGAATTCATACGCTATTGCTATGATACATTGCTTGAATGATAAGAATATTATTTCAAATAGCAAATAATCTGAAAGGTGAATGCGATTTGAAAAGGGGGGAAATGATGCTGGCATTGTGCGCCCACCCACATTTGCAGGAACACGTGCCAAAACAGATGTAGGAGGGAGCGAGCGAGAAGCCGCTGCCTCTTGGCTGTACGGCTGTGTGTGTGTGTGTGTGCGTGTGTGTGTGTGTGTGTGTGGCGGTAAAGACTACTAAGCATGCTCACAACAAACTATAAAAGACTCAGTCACCTTATTTAAATATCATTCACAACAGAGCAGGTGAACCATTTCTTCTTCTGTGTGTTTCCACTATTCATTACGAACTTATCAACAACAACAACAACAGGTAAGAATTGAAAACAATTTTTATAGAAACAATATTACATTTTATTTATCTATTCACACATACATAATAATAACATGTAAAGCATGTTAATGCTAGATGCTACCGACATTAGAATTTAACAATTTTTATGTCGGTGATAAAAGCATTAACATGCTTTACAAACAGAGATAATGTTTTACACTTCAATTTGAAATTTTCAATGTCTTTTGTGCTCAAAATCCGGGTAAATCTTTCTGGAAGATAAACATCCGTTGTTCTTAGCCCGGGTACCCGGATTTTGAGCACAATTCGCCGCCCGTGCTGGTTGGACGCCTCTCTCACGTCGCATATTGGATAAGGTAACCCCTCTTCCAGCTCACGCAGAGGCATCCATGGCTTCTCGGTGCGACTATTTAATAATCTTAAAAAGCTCTCTGATTCCATCTTGTTCTCTATCTCCACTCCCTCCTCCTCCTCCTCCTCCTCCTCCCTTCGTTGCACCTCCTTCATCAGCGGCACCATGGATGAGTTCTCATCCTCTTCGGGCACACGTTTCTGTTAAAAAAATATTTCATTAGACTCTTATTTGTTTCAGATTTTTCATCATCAAATCATACGAGAGAGAGAGAGAGGAAGAACTTGATCGATAGATTATATAGACATCAGATTATTGTCATAATCTCAACTCGACATCATCGAATTGGCATTTAAAGTGAGTAATATTAGTTATTGAAATAACATTGTTGCATGATCGAATACTTTAAACAATAATTTCTAATCAGTTCAAATAATATTCCTAATATTGTTGCATGATTGATTACTTTGAACAATAATATCTCATAATTCAAATAATATTTCCTTTGCATTCTAATCATTTCAAGGAAATATTGCTAACATTGTTGCATGATCGATTACTTTAAACAATAATTTCTAAGCAGTTCAAATAATATTTCCTTTGCATTCTAATCACTTCAAATAATATTTCCTTTGCATTCTAATCACTTCAATAATATCTCATAATTCATTTCTAATCACTTCAAATAATATTGCTACATTGTTGCATGATCGATTACTTTAAACAATAATATCTCATAATTCAAATAATATTTCCTTTGCATTCTAATCATTTCAAATAATATTTCCTTAGCATCAATTTCTAATCACTTCAAGGAAATATTGCTAACATTGTTGCATGATCGATTACTTTAAACAATAATATCTCATAATACCATTTCTAATCAGTTCAAGGAAATATTGCTAACATTGTTGCATGATCGATTACTTTAAACAATAATATCTCATAATTCAATTTCTATTCGGTTCAAATAATATTCGTATCAAATAATCAAAGACTCGTATGTGCACAGATTTTTTTAACAATCAATCACGGAAAAAATCTGTGCATACACAAGTTAATAATATTTGTTGAAACTAACCTTTGATTGAGTGAGCACGCCCTCGTCCTCAAAAACTAGCCTCCTCTTCACCGGCTGCTTGCTGGGTTGAGTTGTCAGCACCGCATGCCGCGGCGCCCAGGTAGCCGGTGTAGATTGTGGCAGAGGACTGTCCGGAATCACGATCTCCTCACCCCTCTCTTGTTGAACGAAGATTCCCTGTCTCTTCAGGGGTGAGGCGGAGGAGGAGGCTGGGGAGACAGCGGAGGCGGCAGCCGTGGCAGCGGAGGTGGCAGCCGAGCTGCGAGCTTTCTGCTGCTGCCAATAGTTGAGCACGCGCTGTGGCGGGCTATCCGGCAGGATGTATGATGGAGAAGATGTTGATGGAGAAGTCATCGTGAAGCTGGCTCAGATGTAAATGATAATTTTCCTCTCATCACTTCTGTTTATATAGCATACGTTTCTCTCTCTGTTCCAGGCTCGTGCGAGCGAGAGCGAAGTGTGCTACAAGGCGAAAAAAATTCAAATTTCTCTCCAACAACACGTGCTCCCACATCATTATCGGTTTGTGAGTATTCTCTCTCCTATTACAAAAACTGACACTCGATCATTTTTCAAATAGCATCCATGTGTTAGAAGACGAAAAAAAAAAATCTCGTCTAGAACTCTGCATGAGACAGTGAAAACACCTGCTAGAAGCTGAAATCCCCCATGCCAACTCACTTAAACATTCTTGAATGATTTCTAATATTATTAAATATTTCACAGCATTTCAACATAGAGGAATAGCATTCTCGATTGATTTCTAATATTATTAAATATTTTACACCATTTCAACATAAAGGAATAGCATTCTCGAATGATTTCAGTTCAGTTATTAAATATTTCATTGTTTTCATAGCATTTTCTCACCTCTCAACTCGAGTTCCAAACCTCATATCCAGTTGAGCTCTCGTGAGGGAAACATACCTGAGCTGAGACAAGCATACCCGAGGAGATAGCTAAGCTGAGACGATACCTGAGCTGAGACAAGCACAGTCGAGGAGCTAGCTGAACTGAGAGAAGCATAGCCGAGGAGATAGCTGTCATTTCGTGAAATCAACACATGTAAGTTCATTTTTACTTTAATTACACAAATTTTCTCTCCCCTTGGTAGACAAATAATTTTTTTTTTTGTCAGTGTAAGGGATTACAAAATAACCCTCTTTCTTAAGCTCTTCTCTTGCATTGTATGCATTAATAGAAACATTTTATGGCATCCCTTTACAAAGTAAACATTTTTCGAACCTTCCTTTTCTCCTAAAACACCTACATATGCAAATTTTCCTTTATTATTTACAGTAAATGCAGTCACATTGTACACTCCACTTAGATCAAAATTTCGCCAATGTGAATGGAAATATGGCTCAAGTTCCTCTCTCAAATTTTCTATTTCTTCCTCAAATTCTTCTAGCTGCTTATGCTGTTCCCTAAATGACTGTGTGGCTTCAAAAAACTCAATTTTCCTCCGTTTTAGATCAATTTCATCCAGTTCTAGCTTGCGCTTCTTGGCTGATAGGAGACAAGGGCTGTATCGCTTTAACAGGGTATGGGAGAAGCTTACAAGTTATGTTTGCTCGTTTTCTTAAGACTTGTGGTATCAAGTTAGCTGTTGCTACAAGCCCCAACTCATCTAGGTCAACAACTTTGGATATGGTAGAGAAAACTGTGGTTGACTTGGAGAAATATGTCTCACCACTCTTAATATAGCACTTTTGTGAGAAACTGATATTATTTTTGTTTGATGGATCCTCAAAATCTCTACATAATTTATAGCTAGTAAATTGAAACTGAATGCAGAAATTATTTTATTTCTATGTTGTACTCCAGTCAATTTCTTGGTATTGCTATTTCCCCAGTAAACATACTGTAGAAGATCATTATAGACCAAACAACAACTATTTTTTAAATTATCTGTCAGTTTTCTCCACATTTTAGCCGAGGACAGAGAATAAATTGGCACATTTTGGAAATAATTTCTACTATCATTCAAGAGTGACAAGCTATCTTGAATAGGGTGAAAGATTTTGCTATTGTCTCTATTTGTTAAACTATAGTTATAGATTGTAGCTTCCAAACGTGTAATACCATGCATTTTAGCTGCATCAGAGGTAAAGGTTTCCTGTAATCTTGCATCTGCACAGGGAATAAAGTCTACAATATGGTTAGCTAACTGGTTATTTACAGCAGGGCTTGTGATTTGACATACAAACTTATTATAAATTTTTACTCTCACATTATTATTAAGCCAAGCCAAGCAATCAATGCCAACAGTTTTATTGTTATCTACTATAACATTATAGTCTTCTTTATATTCTCCTTGGAAACCAAGCACTTGTAGAATCTTTTGAGACATATCACTTCCACTGTGCAATAGGTAAGGCAGCTTTGCTTTGACTCCATGTTTAGGCCTCACCATATTAGAGAATTTGCCTCTTAAATATAAGTTGAATGCTCCACATATATCCATATATATTAGAACGAAGCGTCTCTTATCCATTGGCTCACAATCATCCAAAGCACAGATTTTCACAAGCATTATATTGTCACAAAAAGGTTCTGTGTAAATTTTATGAACAAGAATTAAAGAAATTAGAGTTAACTTTAGATGAAATGCAAGTTTATCTTGTAGAGAGAATATTAAAGAAAGTTGGAAAGCGTTATAACCGTCTTGGATAGATAAGAGTCAATTACTAACTAAGTAAATATTTTACAATTGATTATATACGCTGATCATTCCAACTTATAGTTTAATATGTTTTCAGATATGAGCTGTCGAACGGAAATCATTTGATGAATATATAAGCTCAGTATATATTATAAATAGGCATTTTAATGAATTACGTAAATATGATTCTGTTTCTATAGAAAAATGGCGAGAATACAAAGTTATCGTTGTGAACTAACTGAACTATTGGAGACGCATCAGCAATTATTGGACCAGTTAGCAGAAAAAGGATGGACGAATATGAAATATCTAACATTTGTGAGAGACTATGAAAAATTAGGAGCTTGGCATAGTGATAACTATAATCATATTTCAGTTTGTGATTTATACGGTATATCATATGATGCTTACAGGGAAAACGATTGCCCCGATTCATGGAGATGTGAGTGTGCACATCTTAAAGAGTCTATCGATAAAATTAAAAAATGTATAACAGAAAAAATAAACATTTAACAAAAGAACAATTAAATGAACTTATCTGGAATTTTTTATTTATTTGTTCAGATGAGAGTGGGCTAGAACAAGATTGATAGCATATTATGTTTAATTTCAGATTGGAGATGGATTCAATTTCATTTGATAAGAACTATTTTTCGAATAAAATCGATGAAAAATATAGATGTTGTTATTTCGAACTTATTGACAAAACAATATTAGAATTGAATAATTTCGGAAAAGAAGGACTAACGTTTGAGGAATATTTAACATTTATAAAACCTGGTAAAAGTGAAGAACAGAAGTCAGAACATATAAGCGTATGTTATATTATAAATAAGAATATAGTTTATAGACATCGAAGATGTGAGTTAAAGGAAATTCCTGAATTTTGCTATTGTAATTCATTAGGTTGGTTGAATATTCAAATGTATTATTTCATTGATGATAGGTTAACAGATAAAAACATTGATAGTGTAAGATTTACATTTGAAATTATGAAAATGTGTGGCGAATCAGCAATGTTGTACAAACTATAACTTTAACTTCTTTACAGAAATTATGATGAACTCGTTAATTGAGGAGAGAATAAAACTATTAAATACTAAAAGCTTTGAATGTGAAAATTAATTGTAATACTTGTAGAGGTTTAAGGAATAAATGTATTAGTTGTAAGTTACGAATAAATAAAAGCAAAATTATTATAACTATTGACAAAAGTTTGAAAAATAAAGACGATATTGTACAAATTTTTGATTATTGCATACCATATTTAATGAATGTAAACTATATACTTAAATTATGTAAAGAATTATCAAAAATAAATGCTGTATAATGTTTCTCATTCTATGTTGATTTATTGAATTAAACCAAGCTACTCTAGTTGTAAAGCTATGTGTAAGTTAGAATAATATATGAAGCCGGTTTAGTCTGATTAAGTATCTACACATATAAAATTGATTGAACAGTAGTAAGAAGTCTTCATACTAACAACATAGAATATTATGGTAGAAGAGAAAGATATTTCAAAAAAAAAAATAAATAAAATGGATTAGCTATTGTCGACTTTGATGAATTGGTTATTAGTTCTTGTTCCGCCACACCATGTATCAGGTTGAATGTGCAAAAATCTGTTTGAGCCCTTATGATGATAAGAGGTACATTGCTGAGAATGGTGTTGATACTCTCCCTTTTGGACATTATAGAGTGCCAACTGTGAACTGATTGCTCAGTATGTTCCGTGACAATCATCCACACCACTGATTTGACTGTTGTAAATATCATGAATATTATTAGATCTAAGCTAGCTGTAGAGCTTCATAGCGTCCCGCGTGTGAACTATCCCACTCGCAAATATGAGTTGAAAAGTGAAAAGACTTGCTTCAAGCCGACCTTTGAAGAGGCGCGCATAAGGACATCTCAAGGATCAAAATTTCAAACACTTATAACTTCTGACACAATGCTCAGATTTCATCGTACTTCACTTCATTCTTCTCGGCTCGTCAAGGCGGTCCAAGATCATGCATCAAAAGTCAAATTCGGTCGAAAAGTGGAAAATTTATTGTTGAGTGTACTAAAGCCCATATTCCAATACACAAAAATGGCCAATTTCTATATTCAAAGCTGAATGTCTTTTGAAATACTCCTGATTTCCAACTTGACTTATGATGCATGATTTTGGACCGCCTTGACGAGCCGAGAAGAATGAAGTGAAGTACGATGAAATCTGAGCATTGTGTCAGAAGTTATAAGTGTTTGAAATTTTGATCCTTGAGGTGTCCTTATGCGCGCCTCTCCACTAGGAAATACTAAAATGAAGTGCATCTAACGGGTGAATCTCATAGAACATAATCTCATGAACTTATGTCATTGTGCGAAATATCAATGTGAAGACTATGTAGTTGGTGATGATGGTTGAAGCTGAAAATAAGGTGTTTTTCACAATACAAGGAGCATTGTTGTAACGGAAGATATTGTTGATCAAAAACAATAATTCATCAAAATTGATTTTTTTTCAAATTTCACTCATTTTTGAAAAATCATAACTCAGTACTCATAGAGAGTTCCAAATGATCTCATTCTATTCAGAATTTCATAATCTAGAAAAAAGGTGGGAGCAAGCAAATGTTTCTGTCCGATTACGAGATTTGGCAGAAATAGCTCAAAACTGAAAAATGAGCCGAAAATACGAGGTTTTTGGGCTAACCTGTATCTATCACAAGGAAATTTTGCATGAATAAATTGGTTCTGGACTTCTCCTATGTACCCAAATAATATATTAAAAAATCAAAACCACAATTTATATAAATTGCACGCACACCCCTTTTTTATGTCTATATTGACTGGACTATGAATCATTAATGAATTTTCAAATCTCATTGGTCTCTTATGAACTCGTTTAGCCGTGAATGTTTTACACATAAACATATAAGCGAATACTTTTCAAACCTTACTGCTTTCTGTCAATTACATATTTATTTCAACAAACATATTTTTCAAGAATATCTAATACGAATTGTTTTGAATTGTATTGTCAAAGATGGTAATGTGGACTAGCTCTTGTTGACCGAACGTAGTGAGGTCTAAAAATGTTTAGTAAAATTAGACAATATCTTTGTTTTTTTATTATGGAGAGATTTCACAACATCACCATCAATTTCAATAATTTTATTAGTAGTGAGGTCTGTTTTAACTCGGATTTTGTTTTGTCTGTCTGTCTGTAAGTAACGCGATTACGGCCAAACGTGTTGATAGAATTTCATGAGATTTGGCAGGAGTATTCCTTTTTCAACTGCGCGTCGATGTATACACATGGTTTATTGAAGTTCAGCATAATACGAAAAGAAAAAGAATTTCCTCCATACTCTGATATCACTATATATATATATATAACATCTGCTTTGGAGATAGGAACAATCAGACTATAGAGTTATGCATAATCAATCAGCTGACAAGTGGATCATTCATTGCATGCATTACACAGTTGTCTGGCCGTGTCTATTTTTATTAGATAGGGTTTCAATATTTTTTCTGATGCGTGCCCATCAGTATCAAAGCTGATAGGATCGAGGGTTACTTTGAACTATTATTTAATTGGGGATTGGAATCGCATGAAGTTGATGCAACTGATTAATAATTGAGATTGAAGGGAGTGCTCAAAATTATTCTACAAATCAAATTATAAAGAAATAATTATTATGCGATATTCAGTGACCGTTTCAATGTATGTACTGGATGAATGAATTTGTTAGAGGCTTGGCTTACCTTATTGAAGAGTCGCACTTCTATAACCACTGTTGCCGGCGGCGCCTAATGTGCTGAACTGCTGGAGATGAAGCTTAATATGTTGCGCTTCTCAAAGACACTGTGTTACAGGAGCTGTGGATTGCAAATTGTGCTTGTGCAACTGATACACTTTAACTAGATTTTCAAATCTATTTGGGCCTATATAGACTCCTAGTTCCACTTCCACCCTACATTTGAAGAGTGGTGGAGGAAAGATCTGCCAATGGTGGTGTGTATGTTACAAATTCCCCCATGTTATTGGTGATTCATTATTGAGTTTCAAACACGCCCCTCAAAAACTCTCTCTTTTCGAAATTCTACCTTTAATTTATTCTCTGTTGTTCATTCAAAGAAAAACCTTTTCAAAGTTGCACTTCTTTGCTTAGATTTGTCATTCTCAAACAATGCAGAGGCGGTTCATGTTTGATGTTTTGTCTTTTATATTGCAGTCTCAACATAGAAAGTATTCTTTTCTATCCTAGTTCGCAGGAATTTTGCATTCTCTAGAACATATTTTGTCTTAAAGGAGAGGGCTTGGGTTTATTGCTTTATTTTTGTTCCTCTTTTCTGTTATGTTCTCTGACAATTATATATATGGTTATACCTTCTTTCAGAATTCAATAGTGCTCTGTTTCTGTTTTAAAAGAATAGAGAGAATGTTTACGCTATACATATGAAAACGTCACAAATCACAAGGAAAGTGAAGAGAGAACTGTCATGTGACATTGGACTCTTTCAACCCCTGTCGTAGTGACTTGCGTACCGTAGCTAATGCAGAGTTGACAGAGCAGTCACAGACTTCTATTCAGTGCAAAATAAGTCGTTATCTTCAAAGAAGACGAATTCATCTCCAATTTTGAGGATATTCAGCTATGTGTGACGTTATTTCTATCGAGATTTAGAATAAGACTATCATAGCATAATGAACTGGTAATATTTAACAATGTAGATTAATAAATAAATTAATTAATTAATAAATTTACCAATCTCTCCTCACATCCTCTTTATTAATCTCATGTATTTTAGTATGAGTGATTTAACGGTGAAGGGAATGAAATATAGCTATTAAGGGTCGTTTGCACAGTGACAGCATAAATTTCATTCCAAACTGGATTAAATCCGTTTCAAGTCTTGTTCGATGAAATTTATTCCATTTTGAGTTTAAGCCACCAGCTGACTAGTTCAGTTTGAGCTTTGACTGTGCAAACGGCCCTAAGAGTTTGAACTATCAAATGACTCTATTTCGCTTGAGCTTCTATGCTATTATAATTATTAAGCGAGCAATTTCTGTATATCTCTTCATATTTTTATATCTAGTTATTCATGTTCAACGGATCTCGAAAACGGCTCTAACGATTTTTCACGAAATCTAGAACTTAGTAGGTTTATGATATAAAAATTCTATTGCAATAGGTCTCATCCTTGGGAAAACTCGCTAAACGACATTAAAAGAATAACTCATCCTTGGCTGAAACAGTTGAGACTTTCGTCGCCTGTGGATAGTAAAAAGTGAGCGAGTGATTGTGTGGAAAATCAAAATATCGCATCCCCGAAATTCATAAGCTGACGTATAGCAGTTGTAAAATATGAACACGATCAGTTTAAAGAGTTGTGTTCTGTTTATCAATAAATAAAAATAACGAGCGAAATTGAAATTGACCTCACTTCGCTAGGTCAATTAACAAAATGTTAATAACTTAATCCTTATAGATTCTATTAGATTGAACGGAAGTTGACAAACACACATCTTCATCATGTGTATGATAAGTTATGTTCAATGTAATATAATCTATATGGATTGATGTTATATTCAATATTCTGTTAGGCAGTCATAGTATTATTATTATGCGTGCCCATTAGTATCAATATTCTCACATTCAAAAATACTAATGCAATAGGTGATTGAAAATAAACAAATGATCTAAATAATGCTGGAGAAATTATAATATTTTGGATTGTAAAAAATAAATTCCCATCAGATAGAAAGATTATCACGGAACTAGATGAATTATATCATATGGAATACAAATTCAAACGTGAACTGAGTTTGTTAACATTTAAAACAAGTGACATCAGGTACTTGTGGATGAGAATACTGCGTGAGGTCTACTGTTCACAGAACTACTAGTATCCAAGTATAAGTAATTAACCAAATAATATTCTAGTGAATCTCAATGGTCATTAGTAACAAGACTTCACAGCTCTCTCAATGACTATCAGTGACACAAGTATTGGTAATTTTCTCAAGCGTATGATTCTCAGGTGAAGGATATTATTTGAATCTCTTCTTGCTACACTTTGTTCCACATTTCCTTTGTAATTGTTGGAACGTGGTACAACTCTTAACGCAACTAAAGACTGTAAATATTGTTTGCTTTCATGTCATTCATCAACGCCATACGCCAAGCTCTTCCAAAGCAGAAGTAGTTGGAAAATGTGAAAAGAAACGTGTCCGGAACAAATTCACTTTGACATCGGCATAATATTGTTATTAGAAGGGCGCTGAAGATAATACCATCAATGGTATTCATGTGGATGAAAGAACCCTCGTCTTTGACAAGAACACTATTCCAAAGCATCTGTGGATCATTCAAACTATTTCAGTTGTTCTGCGAAAAGTGACGCCAACTTACTTTCAGTGTGCATTCTTTTCGATTTTGTTTAGCGATAAACAATTATTATTCAGTTTCCAGCAGAACAAATTTTTGTATTTCAACACGTTCGTATTTGAAGACTAGTTCTTTGACTGAGGCAATTCCATTATTGATCCAAAACACACATATAAACAAAGAAATGAAGAACCTAAAGTACAATACCTTTTTCACAACCCCTCAAGTCCTTTTGAATACTCACCAATGGCTCTCTTGGGTCGATGGCTCTCTTGTCAACTGCTTGCGTCTTTGTCTCCAAAAACGGCCTTGCTATTCACTGATTATATTGAATTCAGTCTTGATTAAACATTGTCGGGATGGTTTCAAAAATCGCATTCAACCAGATATAACATAGGGTACGCAATGCGCTAGCCTTTCGTGGATGATTCTCCATGAATTCTCTAGAATAATACCAACTCCATTATTAAACTTTGAAATCATTTTCGATAAGAATATGCTTGGAACCTCATTTTTTAAAAAATTATTCAATGGGTTCGAACAATATTGCTCATTGCTCAGAATAACATGACGAATGCAAGATATTGTTGTTGATTCTTCATGAATTCCTAGATTACTACAATCAATAAAATTCCTACATTACTACAATCAATAGAATCGAAATATAAAAATTGTTTTCGTGCACGTTCTGTTTCTACGAAATTCATTGTGAGTAAAAGATAATTGAATGGGTTTTGGAGATCTCATTCAGCGACATAAGAAATGCAATAACAAAAACTATTTTATTCGCCAAGTCGTTCGCCAAGAATTCAATAGAGGACTAAGAGTACTACTATCACTAATATTTAACTTTGGATTTTTTTATTGTGAAAACTGTGCTTGTACAGAATTCATTCGAGAACAGGAGTGATTCTATATATGTTAAACAATTCATTCAGTCCATTATAACGGACAAAATGCGATGCACTTGACTTTTGTGGTTCATTATTCAAGAACTCCCAGAAGGAGTTAATCAACTAGTATTGAACTTTGACATTTTTTTTCGTGAAGACTGTGCTTGTACAAAATTCATTCATGATCAGGAATGATTCTATATATGTTAAACAATGCATTTATTCCATAATAACAGGTGAAATGCAATACACTTGACGTTCGTGGTTGATTATTCAAGAATTCTTCATAGTATCACTTTTACTAATATTGAACTTTAAAATTTTTTTCGTAAAAACTGTGCTTGAGCAAAATTCATTCAAGATCAGAAATGATACTATATATAACAACATTGTAACATGCAATACATTGAACATACATTAGTATGTTCAACATTGCATTCAGTCCAGAATAACAGGAGAAATGCCATGCACCTGACTTTCGTGGTTGATTATTCAAGAATTCTCCATAGTATCACTATTACAAATATTCAACTTTGAAATTTTCCCGTGAAAACTGGGCTTGCATATTTCATTTGTGGTTGAAGATGATTCAATAGATCATGTTTTCGACTTGAATACAGTATTTTATTCATTCAAAGTAATACAAATCGTACTATCACGCCTGCATATACCGCCTGCATGAGCGGTAGCATAGCTGGCAAATAATCAATGATATGTATGACCTTCAAAAGCGTCTAAAAAAAAACGGTGCTTGTACAAAATTCGATTTTTGCATATTCAGACGACACAAAATTCGTAGTTTATTGTCAATTTTTTTCGGATTTTTTCTGACATGTGCACTACAAGTTCACACTTCCAGCATAGGGAAATTAGCATTGAAAAATGACCTTGACCGCGACTTCAAATGCGAGTAAAAAAAAAACGGTGCTTGTACAAAATTTGATTTTTGGATATTCTGCCGACACAAAATTCGTAGTTTATTGTCAATTTTTTTCAAATTTTTTCGGGCTTGTGCACTACAAGTTCACGGAGCCAATATTGCTGATTGGTGATTGTAGAATAGCAGTGTTCACTTTTAAGAGTACATTATAAATACAAGGCAGTTTTTCAAAGCAATTTCAAAAGATCATGGCTGGCTAGAGATTGTAATCTACACAGCATGATATTTTTGTAAATTTTCAGGGAAGGAACGAAAAAAAGGAAAATCTGGTGTGATACACTCACACAACTTTCCTTGCTCATTGAACTGTAAGCCCCGTTCTTAAACGAGAATAATTTAGGGGAATAACATAATGACGATTGGCGGCAACATATTTGAAACTAAGATCAGACTTCTGTATAATATGTGTATATATAATTGTTTTCAGAGTACTTTTCCCTTTGTGTAAATTGTAAAATTCGATGATTTTTCAAAAGTTGTATAGTGTCTTTTGAGAATCTAAATTCTCAGACAACTATAATTAAGCTTGGAAATCATGCGAGACCCCGATGGTGGAGGGGTTAGTGAAATTTCTAGTACTATTCTAGTGGTGAGGAATCCGAAATAAAAATCATTTGACGATTGATTGCCTCTATATTAAATATTTAAATTCAAACAACACTTTACAATAAATACTTTCTTCAATTAAAGATTATTTGTCTTTAAGAGACCAAATTTAATTGTATTTACGTCTTTAAGAGACCAAAATCTAAGGGACACATTGAATTCTGGTGGGGAAAGATCAAGTACTCATCTTGTAGTTGTCGTCGCGATGTCCGGAGTCCCTGGCGGAGATGGATGAAGGGTGAAGATGATTAGTCGTCCTCCAGGAATGTTCAGGCGTCGCGGCGACAGATCCAAAAGGGAGTTAGTCTTGTTCTCTCCTCATCAGCGTTCAATGACGTACGATTCCATCCATGGTTGGAAGAAGTCGCCGGCCCTTTTACAATGGAAATTCTCAGCCCGATACAGAAACCTGATGACAAATTTACAACAGAATTAGAAACATAATAATTACCAATATCTAATAGGATTGTATTCAATTGATGATCTAGGTAGATCATCAAATAAATACAATTCACCGCTTCCTATGAGGAAATAATATTATTAACATACATAAATCACTTCACAAATTATAAATCATATTCAATGAGAATAATAAAAATACTCACCCAAAAGGGGTATTGAAGATCCAACATATAGAGGGAATCAATCGTCATTTATTAATTCCAGTCATCCCATTTTTAGACCTACTGTATTCTCAAAAGGGGGAATTTACTTCTAAATATTACTCTTAGCCTACATTTAAAGTAACTTCAAAAGATGTCCGATTTACTTGGACAATCAATCTCCTGGAGAGAATGAGAATGTACCCCCAAACGAAAACATTATTGGAAATTGAAAGAAAATGTCAAGAAACAGTTAACACTCTGACAGCTGGGATTAGAATGATCGCTCTCCTAGTTTTCAGAGGCTTCCAGACTGATCAGTTTTGCCATCATCATTTGAAATATTTACCCGATCGCCTGTGAATTTCTCTTCGCCCACTAACTTTCTGCTCAGTAAATAAGGAAGGTGATACGTTCAAGTAAGAAGGAAACTAGGAGAGAAAAGTTATTTCCCTTTTGCAAGTTTAGAATTATGGGATTGATTCAGCATACTTCTGGCGTCTAGAACTGTCGTGAGAATAGATAATTCCAAGTGGGATCGTGGGAATCAAGGACTTTAATAAGATTCTGATCATAATTATAACGATTTTAGAAATGCTGGCTAAGTTGCCAATGAACAAGAATAAATTTACTATCTTCATGGGAACTGAAAACTACTAACTTAAGATAGAATAAATTCTATTTAATAACTCAAAATTTTGGTACAGATTCTCTCCCCGTTAAAGGAAAGTTGGACGCCAATGAAAAAAACTACCAAAATTTTGAATAGGTGAGCGCGCCAATTGAAAGGGTGTGAGGAGAATCCACAGCATTCGGAGTCAGTCGAAACGAAGAAAAGCGCGGGCCCAGCGCAATCTAGCGTCGTTGACTGGTTTTCCGAGCAAACACTTACCACTACCGTACTACAAGATAGTCATGAAGGTTGTGAGAGAGAGTGTGCGAGAGTAACTTACGTAACTTACGGTATGAATTTGAAGAAAATCGTTAGAGCCGTTTTTTAGAAAATCTTGAAAAACATGGTTTTTTAGTAATTATCCGCCTTTTTTCCATCATCTTGATTGAATTTTATTGAATTTCTCATTGTCGGATCCTCATGGTGTAAGGACCTTGAGTTTTAAATGTCAAGTCAATCGGTTAATTTGGAATGGAGTTATTGTGTTCACAGATATACACACATACACACACACAGACCAACAACCAAAAATCATGTTTTTGGACTCAGGGGACCTTGAAACGTATAGAAATCTTAAAATTAGGGTACCTTAATTTTTTTTACTTTCCTTGCCAGGTTACCATAGGTGAGGAAAGTATTGCTTTCCGAAAAAAAAATTAAGGTACCCCAATTTCTAAATTTCTATACATTTCAAGGTCCCCTGAATCCAAAAAGTGGTTTTTGGGTATTGGTCTGTATGTGTGTGTGTGTGTGTGTGTGTGTGTGTGTGTGTGTGTGTGTGGTGTGTGTGTGTGTGTGTGTGTGTGTGTGTGTGTGTGTGTGTGTGTGTGTGTGTGTGTGTGTGTTGTGTGTGTGTGTGTGTGTGTGGTGTGTGTGTGTGGTGTGTGTGTGTGTTGTGTGTGTGTGTGTGTGTGTGTGTGTGTGTGTGTGTGTGTGTGTGTGTGTGTGTGTGTGGTGTGTGTGGTGTGTGTGTGTGTGGTGTGTGGTGTGTGTGTGGTGTGTGTGTGTGTGTGGGTGTGTGTGTGTGTGTGTGGTGTGTGTGGTGTGTGTGTGTGTGTGTGTGTGTGTGTGTGGGTGTGTGTGTGTGTTGTGTGTGTGTGTGTGTGTGTGTGTGGTGTGTGGTGTGTGTGTGTGTGTGTGTGTGTGTGTATGAGTGTATGTGCATCTGAGTACACGATATCCCATCTCCCAATTAATGGAATGACTTGAAATTAGGAACGTGAGGTCCTTACAATATAAGGATCCCACACGAACAATTTCGATCAATTGTGATTCAAGATGGCGAAAATGTTGTCAAAAACAGGGTTTTTCGCGATTTTCTCGAAAACAGCTCCAACAATTTTGATTGAAGTTATACCTGAAATAGTCATTGATAAGCTCTATCAACTGCCACAAGTCCCATATCTGTAATAACTTCAGAAGCTCCGCCCCATCTATGCAAAGTTTAATTTCAGATTTCCAATTACCTAATATCCATGGTATAAATTTGAAGAAAATCGTTAGAGCCGTTTTTAGAAAATCTTGAAAAACATGGTTTTTTAGTGATTATCTGCCATTTTTCTCAAGAATATTACACAGCTCCTGCAATTTTCCCAGAAATGAGACTCATGTCAGTTGATAGGGCTTATTAATAGTCGACAGTCAAGAACATGGTTGATAGATGATTGGGATGGCTGCAAAATGGCTGAAACGACAAGCATGCAGCCTAGTGGAAAGAATTGTACCTAACTTCATTTCATCCAGCTAAAATCAGGATTCAGATATTTAGAATTATGGTTGACTAAAATTACCGGAAAACACTTTAAGTAAACTTAAAAATGTCCATAAAATAACAAAGACAACAGAAAATATTTTATTGTAGTATATTCTAATGTTATTTTATTAATTTTATTTACATGGATTTCAAATGGTAATTTATTATTCAACCTGAAAATTCGAATTTCATAATGTGTGTTTGCTACATTTCTCATTGCTTGGAGTTGAAATGATTATTACTGTCAATAGAAAAGAAACATTATTTATTATTAAAAGATGAGAAGTTATTATTTATTTATGATTTAAATAAACATTATTATTGTATTGAATTTCTAGATTGGGATTGGGATTTTATCATAAATATGTAGCAATACAGCCATTGATGATTCTTATCTAACCACAGACATTGTTACCAACTTAATTTTGAATTTCCTGCCGTAAGAATATAATTTTGGATATTCCCCAAAATCTTGTAATGAATGGAAATTGATAGGTCTCAAGCAAGCAGCTGTATTGTTATCACCAGATACGGTGTCAATGGTCTAGATTAGATAATAACTGTTTTCAAGGCTATGATTTTGAACAGCCAAATGAAATAAAAGTATTATTGCTATATATTTAATAATATAAAATATATACTATTTTGAGGTTAGGTTCTTTGGTATTTACTAGTCGGCAACCTTAGTAATCGGTCGAGCCGTATATTTTGAGAATTAGTCAGACACCTTGTGGCAAATTAGTTGCATATAAATAGCATTTGCTTAGACTATGATCAGAGGGTAAGCAAGCATGCCAAATCACCAAATCAATGTAAACGAAAAGCGATTAAGAAAACACAAAAATATTTATTATATCAAATGAGCATGAACAAATACAAAAAACAAATTAAAAAGATGGAGGAAATGGGATCTAACTTTATTCAGTGCATGGATACATGATGTAGTTTTGGGATGTACCAATCACAATGCAGTATTTGACCAGTGGTAAGAGCAAATTAATTCAAAATATACACATATTATTTATATAAACAATAAGGAATTGTAATCTTTATAGAACATACAGATTCATGTAACTAATGTAAAATAAGAATTTAAGAATAGAATATTCACTCATTGGGTAGATTATGATAACTTTTTTACCCTTAAAACTATAGTCATGACTTTCTCAAATGGACGAATTTATATGCTGTGCAATTTTCGTAGATTTATGGGGATCCCCTTTTATATATTCGAGTAACTTACGTAGACTTTTGTTTCCGTTTTTTGGTTTTCGAAATATATTCGGCCATAGAATATATTGTTCCGGCTGGATCCTTCCACGTGGCGAAAAATGTCGAACAGACTTCACTAATATAATTTCGGGGATTATTTAAATGAAATTGAAAATCTTAGTGTCACAATTATTATAGGAACTTTGGAACAGTTTTTTTAAAACAGAGAGACAAAGATTGAATTACATTAAACAGAAATTAAAGCTTTTGAACAATTAAGTACATGGACTAGGTCTGCATCCTACCGATGATCCTTGCAAAATGGCATCGAGTCTCCCTCTTCTAATTTTCACTTGAGTTTCTTCTTCAAATTTTATCTCGCCAAATTTACATATTAATTCAGGATTGGTCAGATTCTGTGACGTAACCAATACGCTGAATGGGTGGTGTCAATGTGTCCAACTTTAAAGCTTTTAGATAGGGCGAAATTCCTGATTTTAAGCTGTTCCAAATTATCATTTAGTTTATATAATTATAATAATACACAAATAAATAATAGAATTCGTCTATGATGATATGCATTTATAATTAGCTTCGACGGATAGCTAATGATTATAGAACATAGACATGCTTTTATAACATAGAGTAGACATAACATAAGAATATATATGCTTATAATAATAATGAACATAATAATAAATAATATTTCTTCCTTTTTTTTGTTTATATGGTTTTTTATATGCTAGAATATCGACCCTCAATCATCATATACTGGCTAAGCTAATCTGTCTTCATATTTCTAACAAGTATATTTTTATGATAGTTCATTAAATAATATTCAGGCCTATTCGGCATAGAAATCAAAATATAAAAAGAAAATGTTAATATTACATAATTTTTATGATCGATCATTAGTCGAAATGCCTTCTCAATTTGCTACTTGTTAACAAGTTAGCTTTGGTCTGTTTTGGGGTTATGTTTTTGTTTCAAAACCAACCTTCAAATATAATTTTACTGATCAAATCCATAAACATACAAACGTATATGGTTTTTTCTGTGACAAATTTTGCAAGGCATATAATTACTGATTTATTTATTTCCTACTTCGTAGGTCAGATAACAGTCGTCTATCTACCTCAGATAAGATTGTAGTGCTTTTTCGGTGATGGAATTTATTTCGTTCTCATAACGGCCTATGAATAGATCTATTATGTAGTTTGAGGGCTGTACAATCTTTGGTACATCACAGTAGTGATTGAAAAAGTTATTTTCACATACTTTTTCTACGTTTTTTTTGTAAAAAAGAGCGACATTTGTATGTAAAAATCACATGAAAAAAACGTAAAAAGTACATTTTTCATGTTATAATAACATTAAAATCTGGTGTGGTACACTCACACAACTTTCCTTGCTCATTGATCTATAAGCCTCATTCTTAAACGAGGATAATCTAGGGGAATAACATTATGCCGATTGGCGGCTTAATAATTTTATTAAAACTACGATTATACTATTGTTATTGTTTTCAGAGTACATTTTCCTTTGTTTGAATTATGAAATTTAAGGATTTTTTAAAAGTTGTCAAAACAGCTGTTCTACAAATAAAATATCGACGTGTGTTCTTTTGAATAAACTGCTCTACCCACCTACCTCAAGCACGAGAAGGAGGTTACAAAGTAAATTTCTCAAGAATGGGGTGGACCCCCTGTTAGTTTCTCAGGGAGGAAACTCATGCTAGTTTATAGAGCTGATATATAAATATACAGGGTATGAATTTGAAAAAAATCGGTCAAGTCATTTTTGAGAAAATCGTGAAAAACATGTTTTTATTTTGCGATTATCCGCCATTTTTCTCAAGAATATTACGGAGCTCCTGCAATTTTCCAAGAAATGAGACTCATGTCAGTTGATAGGGCTTATAAATAGCTATCCATGGTATAAATTTGAAGAAAATCGTTAGAGCCGTTTTCGAGAAAACCGTGAAAAACATGGTTTTTTAGTGAGTATTCGCCATTTTTCTCAAGAATATTACGGAGCTCCTGCAATTTTCCCAGAAATGAGACTCATGTCAGTTGATAGGGCTCATAAATAGCTATCTAGGGTATGAATTTGAAGAATATCGTTAGAGCCGTTTTCGAGAAAACCGTGAAAAACATGGTTTTTTAGTGATTATCCGCCATTTTTCACAAAAATATTACGGAGCTCCTGCAATTTTCCCAGAAATGAGACTCATGTCAGTTGATAGGGCTTATAAATAGCTATCCATGGTATAAATTTGAAGAAAATCGTTAGAGCCGTTTTCGAGAAAACCGTGAAAAACATGGTTTTTTAGTAATTATCCGCCATTTTTTCCGCCATCTTGAATTGAATTTTATTGAATTTCTTATTGTCGGGTCCTCATGGTATAAGGACGTTAAGTTTAGAATTTCAAGTCAATCGGTTGATTAGGAATGGAGTTATCGTGTTCACAGACATACACACATACACACATACACACACACACACACACACAGACCAACACCCAAAAATCATGTTTTTGGACTCAGGGGACCTTGAAACGTATAGAAAACTTGAAATTTGGGTACCTTAATTTTTTTTGGAAAGCAATACTTTCCT
>NC_052512.1:15534965-15604965 GCF_014356525.2 Nilaparvata lugens
TGCCATTTTGAAAGCTCCCCATTGAAGCGTGGAAGCGGAATCTGAGGCAACTGAAAATTTGCCAAATGTGAGTTTTGAGATGTTGGCTGCTGGGAAGCACCAGCAGTGGCCTCATTGTTGCCTTGTCTGCTTTCAAAAGCAGTTAATGCAGCGTTTGCCTTAGAGGTAATGGAGATAAACTTATTAAGTATCTCAAAATGAGTTAAAGTGTCTTGTGCTTGCAACTCTGAATTCCATAACTGTTCATGGATTTTATCATACTTAATTCTAAGTGAACCTAGTTCGTTTTTGACAGTCAACAATTGATAATAAGTGGCTTCAGTGTCCACAACATAATCGCTATAGCTGGTTATGAACCAATCTATTTCGTGGTGTAAATTGTCTCTTGCATTGGAAAGAGCAGAAGGCTCAGGAAGTAAATCTTCCCCATGATCGGACATGCTTAAAAACTAACAGAAAAACCTGAGTGAATGAAACGATACTGCACTGTAGCAATGCGATTGCTGTGCCAATAAGCAACTTTGGGCGCTGGTCCAGTACGCAGAGAGGCACGCCTGTGCATTTGAGGCAAGTTGTATCAAGCTTGCTGTGCCGCGAGTCAAGTAGTGAGCTCGCAAGGCGGTGTAGTTTGCCAGTGTAGTTTGCCGTGTGTTGTTTTCTCAATGCGCAATAGCCGTCTGTGACCAGTTCAGTGCGGTTCAGTCTCTCAGGGTACAAGATAGTTGATAGCTGGTGCATACACGTCGCAGCGTGCTTTGAGTTGCAGCCAGTACTGAAAATTTGAAACAAGTGTGTGAATGCTTAATATTAAACAATATAAACATACAAAGGTACAATGGAATAAAATATACTCTAGAGTGGGACCTAATCATTGGCGTCGAGCTAGACTATTAGGCACATGGTCACTGAAACCCTAAGGTTCAATGGACCAAGAAATGGGTAATAAAAATTGACAATTATCCTAGGTAAACACTAGATCAAAAATGAACGGGCTGGAGGACCAATTTTTATGACAGAATCCAAGGTCAGGGCAGTGAACTGAGAATGATAGTTGGTATTAATACCTACAAATAAATCTTTGAATTCTGTGCATAAAAATACTGATAGCTTGAAGTGTGGTAAGTACGCCAATAAAAGACTAAATGAATCAACAAGATAAGATTTAATAATAATAAAATAATAATAGGCAGATGGCCACATACAAAAAAAAAACAATTGTAAGAAGACTGAGTTGAAAAATCTTGGGAAAATTACAACATGTGATAAAACTTCAGAGAAATACAAAATTTAAATGAGATTAGGTCAATGACATTAATGACCATTGAAGCCTGACAATAATCGAAAAGGTAATATTAATGATACCTGAATTGCGAATATAAATAGAGTGCTAAAATGAAAAGTTAATGCTGCAAAGTTCAATCTTAATGATTTACAAAAGGAATAATAATAAATGACAATGATTTACAAAAGGAATAATAATAAATGACAATGATTTGTAGATAGTGCTCAACAAATGGAATACATTAAAATATAGGCGGCATAGGCCTTCAGTAAATTAAATGTCAAGTTAGACATCAATTGAGCAATTAATAGGCGTCAGTGGCCTCAGTGAATTTGAATGTCAAGATAGACATCAATAGTACAAAAGGAATAATAACAAATGACAATGAGCTGTAGATAGTGCTCAACAAATAGAGTACATTAAAATATAGGCGGCATAGGCCTTCAGTAAATTAAATGTCAAGTTAGACATCAATTGAACAATTAATAGGCGTCAGTGGCCTCAGTGAATTGAATGTCAAGATAGACATCAATTGAACAATTAATAGGCATCAGTGGCCTCAGTGAATTAAATGTCAAGATAGACATCAATAGTACAAAAGGAATAATAACAAATGACAATGAGCTGTGGATAGTGCTCAACAAATAGAGTACATTAAAATATAGGCGGCAAAGGCCTTCAATAAATTAAATGTCAAGTTAGACATCAATTGAGCAATTAATAGGCGTCAGTGGCCTCAGTGAATCACTTGTAAAGCCAAGGGTAGCTGTCAAATCCAATGAATTAATAGGCGTCGGTGGCCTTAGTGAATTGAATGTCAAGATAGACATCAACAAAACAATTAATAGGCGTCAGTGGCCTCAGAAAATCACTTGTAAAGCCAAGGGTAGCTGTCAAATCCAATGAATTAATAGGCGTCGGTGGCCTTAGTGAATTGAATGTCAAGATAGACATCAACAAAACAATTAATAGGCGTCAGTGACCTCAGAAAATCACTTGTAAAGCCAAGGGTAGCTGTCAAATCCAATGATTAATAGGCGTCGGTGGCCTTAGTGAATTGAATGTCAAGATAGACATCAACAAAACAATTATGTAATACATACGTAAATAAAAATTGAATAGAACGATTTATGTAACCTGAATAAAACTTTGAAGAGGAGATGCAGCCAGGCAGACAGGCAATGAATCTGCAGTACCCAAGAGAACAGGACATCAGCAAGCAACGGTGTGATCTGGCCATGCGATGACAAGAATGGAAGCGTCCACCACAGCAGGCAAATCCCCCAGTGGAAGCATGTAGAATTCCAAACGAATAATCCGACCTTCAAGTTGGGGAATTTTTAGAATGATTTCCAAACGGTAGAGATGATGAACTTGAAAGTTTGAGTTACACGAGGTGAAGCCAATTGTTAGAAGAATGACAATTGAAGCCCACACGAGGTTGTGAACTTGACAAAGTTTATCAGCATAAATATGTGAAGAAATCGATGAATAGTTGAATCACAATTGAAGAATAGAATAAACGAATTAATTTGCAGAAGTAATTCACACTTTAAAAACGTTCCGTAGATCAAATAAATAGCGATAAACGCCCACACAAGGTTGCAATTTTGACAAAGTTTATCAGAGTAAATATGCGAAGAAATCAATGAATAATTGAATCACAATTGAAGAATAGAATAAACGAATTAATTTGGAAGAATAATTCACTTTTAAAAACGTTTCGTAGATCAGATGAATATGGATAAAAGGTTTAGACCGAAAGCGTAGATGCACTCTCGACTAGGAACCATTGCAAAAGACACGGAAACCGCTAATGCTGGTCAGAAAAAGGGACATGCCAGATGTGTTTGAAACGTAGGCAACACGTTTACAAACTTTTGGTGAAAAAGTAACAAATATCTAGAAGGTAAGATGCCTAAAGACAAAATAAATTCCAAAAAATCGAATAGTACAAATATTAAAATTGAAACGGCGACGAATAATATAGGAAACCAACTTGAATATGGCAGTGGCAAGAACCGTGACTGTGACGTCACCGGTCAGCGCAGACGGACAAAATGACGACATGATGTCTACGTAGTAGCGGAACGAGTAACAAGTGGAACCGTTACAATAAATGCTTTGTCAGATTTTACAACCATCTTAAATAAACCAAAGTTATACCCATCTAATTTTTTTTCATGGATTTTGATGTTGACAACTATAATGTCAAAGCTGCGTTTACAAAATAAAATTATGGTTCATAAATAAAAAACATGGTGAAAAATACAAATAATATCTTGCCAAAGCTGATCAAGAACACACTTATCATTACAGACGGGGTGTAACAGAGAAATATCAAGTTCATTCTATAAGACTTTCATTGATCAGAAGGTAGCTAATTTACTCAAGCAGTAAACTGATCAATGAAATACCTTTTGATTTGTATTTCAAAATTAGTAAAAAGAGCATGAAAGAGTGGATTAAAGGTAGGCGCACACAGATCGTCATCGGATGGACGGCACGCATCGGACGATTAGATTTGATGCATTGTTTTCAATTGGAGTGCGGATAGGTATGCGCATTCCAATTGAAAACAATGCATCAAATCTAATCGTCCGATGCGTGTCGTCCGTCCGATGACGATCTGTGTGCGCCTACCTTTAGAGAGAATTTTTCTATATCTGAGATATATTAATTTAATATTCAATTTCAATTCTTTTATTTTTATTTTATCGTGTTTTCTCTGCACAATATTTGTTGATTTTTGATGATTCAACTGTTCTAAAGTTTCTACTGTAATTATACTGAATTAGTTAAATTTTAACCCAAATTTTCTACATTATTTCGAAATATTATGTTTTTCTTTTACTGTTTTGCAACTCTCACCAGTGGGCAAAGAGTTTCCTTTTGCTAGTGATGCCTAGATTTTATAACTAATTTTTTTAAGTATATGTTTGAATGATTATGTTTATTTATTTATATATTCAATGATATGTCAAATTATAAAGAATTTGTAATATGTCTTGAAATTCTGAAATTACTCATTTCTAAGATTTTCCATTTTGGTTGCTCTTATCTGATGCACATATCAAATAAATGTGAACATTCTCTGTTTTATTTTACTTATCCAACAAGTACATTAGAAATAATTCTATTCAACTACTGAACTCCATTATAGGTTCTTTAAAATAGTGGCATCACTATAGGATGATTATCCATAAACGTATCACTTACTTGTTGATTTCTTCCTGGAAGATGATTGAATTCGGCGTGTTTTCTGTTGCTGCCCTTTGAAGAATTGAAGACCTAAGAGCCTCAATTCTTGATTCGTTGGGCTCACTCTTGCAGGCATTCTCTGGCAAATGACTACGAGTAATTGAGCATTCCCCAGTATTGCATTCAACAGAGCAAGTCCCAGAACACTCTTTTTTAACGCAAACCATGAAAATAAAACTTTTTTTTTCTTATAAATGAACCCACTTTCATCTTCCCACCGAAACCCTCTATATCTTGCTTTAAATCGTACTGCTGACATGACCAAAATCACTTGAACACTTTTTAACGACTGTCACTGGACACTTCCGATTTGGACACTGCCGGGGAAGAACTGTCACCCTCACACTCCATGCAATGTATGTGCTATGAGCGACTGTGGGAGCGGGCCTTCGAAGAATTTCCAGGATTCCATTCAAAGCTGAATGCTTTCTCCTACCATCAACAGGTTCCTTACCTGTTTTTACTTTACACAAATGACTTACCTAGATATTTGATTCACTGTAAGATTTTTATGTTTGCAGATGATATTTTGTTGATTTCCTCTCATAAATCGTTAGATGTGGCCGAAACCCGGTTACAACATGATACCAATACTCTAGCTAAATGGTCTCATAATAATTGTCTAAATATAAATGTCACCAAAACCAAGGTGCTACATATAACCTCATCCTACATGAAAAGAATTAGGGAACCCAAAATTAAGCACCATTGCTGTGAATGTTTCCAACTGCAGGAGCAAGATATTTTCATAATAATGTACAAGAGATTGTCAGTTTATATCGAATTGTATAAATTATAAGTATTTAGGAGTAACAGTTGACAGTCATTTTCGTTGGGATATTCATATAAAAAGTGTTTGTAATAGACTCAAACAGGTATTGGCCAAAATGTATTATATTAAAGAATTAATACCTAATAAAGTGAAGAGGATGATGTATATAGCCTTGGGAGAGTCTGTTATGAGATATGGATTGCAAGGGTGGGGATTTGCTAGCAATGTTTATCTTGGGAGAATATCTTCGGTACAGAGGAAGATTTTACGTTTGGTCAGTAATTCTCAGGGAGATATTTCATATGAGAACCTTTTGAATAGATGCAAGGTTTTGAATATAAAAAGTATATTTCTGTTTACTTTGATTTTAGAAAATTACTTCTTCAAAAAATATTTAGTTATGAAAGTTTAAGGAATGAGAGGTATGTTGTACCATTTACTTCGAATAATTTAGCCAGAAACACCTTAATCTACATTGTATCAAGAACTTTCAATGATTTACCCGATAATAATTGTGCTGAGTTTGTTAATATGCGCCTATTGAAAAGAAATTTAAAGATTTAGTTGAATAATTACACTTTAGATGTAACATAATGTAACTCATTATTAATGTATTGTATTGTTGTAATTCATTCTGTTCTATTTTTTTGTATGTAAGTTCAGGTTGACTATATATTATAATACTCTTTAGATTTTTGAGAGCTGAGCCAACAATTAATTAATTAATATCATGATAATTTTAACTGTTAAGTGAATTCTGTAAGTAAATTTGACAGTGTGATAAACTGATAAGTGAATTTAACTGTTAAGTAAAAATAAAGTTCACTGTTATATGAATGATTATATTTGAATTTACATGTTTTGTTTAATAGTACCTTGTCAAGCAGCATCTTTGAGGTTCGCTTAAGGTAGCTTATTCACTCAATAAACGTTTTTTCTATTCTATTCTATTCTATTGACACCCTCCACTGAATCTTCTGTCTTTGTCCCCAATGAACAGCGTTGAAAATAATACATTTCCTCGATATTGTTCTGATTTTTCAAAGAGTTCTAAGGGCGAAAATGACGCAGGTACGTTTGTTATGTCAATCACATTAGTCAAAGTCATGGATCATCTCTACAACTTTTGAATAATCACTTTAGTGGGGATTTTGGCACAGTGTTATGGCCTGTGATGAGTAATCGCCAGACAATACAGTTGACTTGTGCAGGCGTCACAAAACAAGAGTTTATTGTTAGGGAAAACCTGATTTCTGTAAAACCCTTTAACATTTCCAAATGACGACCCTCCATTTCTTGGATCAGTCTCTTTTTCTTGGAAATATTTCTCCAAGGATGCCGATTCTATTATTAATATATTGATAAATTCCTAAAACTTCTTATTGTTTCAATGAACAAGAGAGCCTTGTAAATACGATCTATACAATTTTCAAACATTCAAGTCAATCTTGGGGCTGGTGTGAAGTTGGCTGGTAGTAATAATATTCTAACTCTCAAATCTAAAACCTAGAAATCTGAACAAACGTCACATTTTTCAAAATAACCAAAACTAATGATGTATATTATTATTTTCAGCGTTTTTTTGCGTTTTCTCAGCTTTATCGAGAACAAATGAACAGAAAATATCGAAATTTAGTGCAGAAGCTCAGCTAGGGAGTAAGAATGTAGTAATAGGAGGACTTTGGAATAACGCAAAAGATACACCTAAAATAAGCGGGTTTTCCAGCGTTTAAGAACATTTCTGCGTTTTCTAACGTAACATAATTCTAACATAACGTAACATAATTCTGACATAATAGAGGCTTATAAAACAATAAATTACCTCCGGTTTTTGGGTCCTCTTGCTCTCCCACTCTAGATATCAAGCTACCCAACACTATATTATGTTATCACTTATAATTCACCTACTGTTATCTGAATCTTAGTTTTGTAATTTTAATCACACATATTGTAATTTATAGTAATTATAATACCATATAACTTCTGAATAATACTGCTTGCAGGAACTGTCCCCCAATCTCAAACGCATAGTCTTACTGGGGGAATTCCACTCAATCAATATGTTCTTTGTACTGTTTTTGTAAAAATGTGATTCTTATTTTGTTGAATTTCAAATATAAATATGTACATGTATTGTATGCCAAGTGGAAATAAACGAATTGAATTTCTCGGTTTTAAAAAGAAGTAATAGACAGAAAATGTTCAAATTTGGTAAACAGGTGCGTACACATTCACGCTCCGCGAGCACGACCAATTCACTTTCCATCAGCTGATTATATCTGTATTCGTAAAGAAACGGATATAAAAAGATACAGATATAAAAAGCTTGGCATCAGCTGTTAAAAAATGAATTGCACGTGTTTGCGGCGCGTAAATCTGTAGGCTACGCACCTCAAGGTCCATGTTATACAAGCGCTGATAAATTGACTTAGCAATGTTACTTTTATAGTGCGCGCTAACAACGCTGTGTATAACTTGGTTCAGCGCTGCAAGCGCCGCGTTAACGCCGCGGCATTAGCGCTCATATAACATGGGCTTTAGGCAATACCTACTATTACTATTACTAAAGTAATAGTAGGTATTGCTTCAGGTGTCCAAAATGTTCTATTGGAACAACACAAGCCCAAAATAAGTGTTTTTCTTCTTTTTCTCAGCTTTTTCGAGAACAAAAAACGTTTAAATTAGGTACAAATGTTCAGCTAGGGTCTAAAAATATTATGTTGAGAGGTGCCCAATATTTCACCGAAGATACGCTCAAAGCTGGCGTTTTCCAACATTTTTCTATATTTTTCGGTTTTTCAGTACTTTATGGACAGAAATTGTTTAAATCTGTTCCACAGGTCCGTGTAATATTTTTTCAAGTTCAGAGTAAGTTGTTTTTCCAGGGTTTTCAGGAACAACTGAATTTGAAAGTGTAAACTTGAGGTAATGGCGGTGATAAATCAGAGGGATTCTTTTCTCCAGTTTTTCATTTAGTTTTCTATGCATATTTCTCCATGTATCGGAAAATTCATACTTGAGAGAGTTTGATATGAATGTTTTGTAAGTTGACCACGTCATTCCTATAATCACGTGTAAGCCTGTGGTACTTTTCTGTAAGTTGTGTAATCCTCATTGATTAAATAAATAGATTCCTATCTCAAATTTTAAAGGCCTGATCTGAATACAATAATTTTCATAATATCTCAACAAAGTCTCTACAGAGAAATATTTATTCATACCAATAGAAACACGATTTTTTCCATCCTGCACTACATAATTCGAATCAAACAGTTCCTGAAAGTCTCTTTTGACTTTTTGATGGAAAGGAGCATGCCCATATGAAAAATTCAGACGAGCGAAGCGAGCCTGCCGACTAGTCTCAAATAGTTCCATCGATAAAACCTATAATATTCTACTTTGAAATTTTTCAATTCACTCAAGTTTTTTATATTATTGCTGCTGGATCCTCCTTGATCCATCCATCCGCCACTGCCTGTAATTCCATGACCCCTGGACCCCGGCAGTGTCAATGGGACTCACTTCGCTCGCCTGCAAATCCCATTGAACCGGATCTCTCTTGTACATCATATCAGTCAAAAGGGTATTTTGAACTTGCTTCACTCGCTTGTTGTTTTGAATAATGTGGCTTTTGGATAAGAACATCAAAATATGAACCAATACCTAAGCTGAACCTCATTATAAAGTTTGAACTATTGGTTCTTGAAAAATATATATATATATGTCAGTTTACTCGCGAAAACTCCGCCACTCAGAGCGAGCGAAGAGCTTGGTTGTCGGGTTCGGTGACGATAACCAAGCTCCTTGCACGCTAGCGTCAATTAGTCTCCCCGACAGTAAATCCCCTACTGGTTCAGAGGAGACTAGTTGTCGGGACCGTAGACGACAACTAAGCTCTTTGGTCGCTGACGACAACTAGTCTCCCCGTCAGTAAAGCTCCTCTTTCAGGAGCTTAGTTGACGCCGTCAGTAAATCCCCTCGAATGTGGTTTCAAAAGGAGCTTTACTGTCAGGGAGACTAGTTGTCGGGGAGACTAGTTGGCGCGTTCCCTTCTAAACACAAAACTACATTTCATTACAAAACTTTACTATCAATCATTAAACAAGAAATCATTCAAAACATCAATAATATTTTGCTTCAAAGGCAATCAATATTCATAAGTAATCATCTGCATCTATGGCAATCAACATAAGTAATCAACACAAAAAATAAATTATCTCATTACTGCCTCTCTAAGTCATAACCTCTGTTATTCCTTCTTTAGGCAATAATGGGTTTCCATCTCAAAAAACAAACACATACCAGCAAAATTCTAATCAACAAACCCCACTAAAAATTCTACACACACTCCAGCATCCATTTCAAACGATAATCAATCATATCAAAATTTATAGAACAAACAGTTTTTTCAAATTTAGAAAAAGACATCAATTACAAAAACTTTAGAGAAATTTTAACCTTTAACTCATTTCAATTAATAATATGACAAGACGTTTTTATTTAATGAAAACATTATTATTCAAGTTAACTTTCATTTATATTGAACATCTCATATAACTTATATGGCAACACAATTCATTAATACTTTCAAATTTTGAAGTTTTATTATTATAACAAAAGAATTTATACACAAGATTAAATTTCAGCATGTTCTAAATTGAACCATTTATTTTTTAAATAATTTCAGAATTTGAAGACTGTATAATAAGTACAAACATTTCAAGATTACAATACAAAGACGATCAAGATGGATAATGGGTAAATAAGTTCCCTAAAAAATACAAATAAGAGAAAAAGAAAATTGGGTAAATAAATTTCCTAAATAATACAAGGAAGAGAAAGATTAATTAGAGCCCATCCTACATGTCAGTACTAAACTTTCATAAGGAAGTATATTTAATAAAAATATACTACAAATAAAAAAGTTGGAAAATGGGTTAAAAGCCCAGAAGAAAACTATAACCTAATTACATATGGCTTATGGCACGATATGCAATGGAAGATGAGAGAATGGGAGATAATTTGCTCTGAAAAACCTAGTTACCTAATATGATACCTGACAAAAAATAGACATAATTATAATATGTAATATATGTTAAATCTGGCATTTGCAGTCACCACTTGTTTTGGTCGCCGCCTCTTGGAGCGCTGGTGTTTGTGTGTCACCACTTGTTTTGGTTGCTGCCGCTTGGAGCGCTGGTGCTTGTGTTCACAGTTGCCCTGGCCTCTCTGTCGATTTTGATAGTTTTAATTTTTATTCGTCAAGTTTGTCATTTCAATCGATTTATCAATTAGATTTATTATACTTAGTTCAGCATTAGTCCTATTTTAGCATTATTCATTTATATTTGCCATTTTTCTGCTGGTGGGTTCATTGTTTCACACAGTTTGTACACTGCCTTGTAGGCTGAGTTCCTCCTGCTCCTGTGATGGAATGGCTGAAGAAAGTGTATTTCCAAGTTTCAAATTTATCCTTTTCAACCTAAAAGTGACAAATTCGCATTGAAAATGTGTCTCATCGATTCATAAATATCTATTCTTGATGTGGTATTCTAGTTTTCAACGTTCATCATTATTTGTGTCAAAAAACTTGTAAGTAACCGAGCTACATTACTCGCACGCAATGTGCTTTGTCCCTCAACTTCGAATTTCAAATTTGTGCTTCTAATTCTTAAGAACTGTTGATCCAACAACGATAATATCCAGAATGAACTATTCTTACTAGAAGAAAGCTCAGAAGAACTTTATTTTCTGTATTCAATTCTAGCTGTGTCCAAATGATACATGTTAGGTTATTTTTTTCATCATGAACTTTATTTGCAATCTCTCACTTGCAAGAACATTTTTGTCAGCAACTGACAATTTTCAATCATCAAGAAAATATATAGTTCCATTACACTCAATGCATTAAAAACATTACTTATGCATCAGACATTTCTGCATTGAACTAGTTAATAAGCAAGGTTACAATTTATCCTGCATCTAGGATTTGAAGAAGCTTGCCCATGACAATTCTTCCTGGAATTACATCAATCCTTGTAATTTCCTCTCATCATTTGAAATCTACACCATTGTGATTCCTTTTCTTAGTGACTATTGCGCACTATTTTGGCCACCAGTTGCCACCTCATTGTAACCTAGAACTGTTCATGTTTGAAATTGCTTTATTGGGTCGCGGCTATCAATCTACTTGTATGCTGCTAAGTTACATTGCGCCTGCCATGTGTACACCTTCATTGAACTATCATCATCATCATTGTGGTTTATCAGAATTTGTGTGTGCTTCGTTCATATCACCACAACAATTTACATTTGTGATCTACTCACTTACCTGGAGTTACTAGTTTTCTCTAACAACATCTTGTCCATGCACAAGCCTACACATTATCGCGCAACACCTGCCGTGATGATATCTGTAATCATCATCCTACCGACTTGGATTCAATTCTATCTCCATCTGTAACAAACCTACTGAGTTGTAGCGCTTAGTACAGCGCCCTTGTTACCATCATTACCTGCTGCTGGTCACACTTGGAGTGGATTCAACTTCTGCACGGCTCCCTGCCGTCCCACTGCCGGTATGTCTGAAGATTCAGCGCAGTTCGCCGCCGACGCCGCCCTGGTTCTTGGTTCCACGGCTTTCTGCCGTCCTGTTGCCGGTCTGTCCGTGTATCTGGTCCAATTCAGCGCCGACGCCTACCTGGTGTCCAGCCCATGGGCATCGCAGACCTTCCAGAAATCCTACTGGCTTTCTTTAAGCCAGCTGGTGAAAACATCTAATCTCTTAGTTAAGTATTTTGTTCCGTGCTTCTGTGCACTTACCGATTCATTGTTCAAACCATTTTCATTTACATTTTGTTTTTAGAAACATTTATAAATTACATTTTCTTTATATTTACTTTTTGAGGTTGTATTTTTAAAGTTAGACTTTTCCGCGGTCCCAATTATTCGTCGCGGTCCCTTTTCAATTTCTCTTGTCTTGCAGAAGACTTTCAATATTTGTTTGTTTATGCAACAGCTGGAATTTCATTAATTATACAATTTTTGTGACTAGGAGCTCTACAATAAATTCAAAACAATTGTATTTTGAAGATTCTGAATTCACTTTTTATTTGTCAACATAATTGTCCAACTGTGTGGACCCACCATTGTATGTACATGCTTTACTATTCTAAGGTAATAAAACAAACCAAATTACACTTTTTAGAAGGTCTGTTACGTATTCATGATCATGATAATATTCTTTATGATTCTAATCCTTGTATGTCATTTAGCCTACCTGTTCCAAGATGGTACTATGAATTCATATATTCAATTTCAACTACAGCTGATCAATAACTCTCTTAAATATCATTCCTTTTTTGCTTACCAGAGTCTTTTATGAGGACAGTTTGGGAGGTCTCATTGAGAGTTGTGATTCAGATCTTGACGACTCTTAATGTCACAATCATTGCAGTCCGCTTGGAAGATTGGAGGTTACATTTCAATTTCGCCCAAATTACTCAATATATGATGAAAGAATATACCGCAAGCAAACAATTATTTACACTACAATAGATAGATTTTAGAAAAGTTAAGTTTTATCAACAATTTAAAGATTAGGAAAATAAGCTACTATTTTAACTTCCAAAATTATTTCAGAAAAAATACAAATTTAAATGACTATGGACAAGATTGGTTAAGATATGCATCATAGAAGAAATTTACTGAACATTACACAAAGGAAGGAAAGAATCGAAATTTGAAACGATTAAGGGCCAAGAAAAATAGGCTACAGGAAAGGAAAAAGACACAATTATGGACTCTTACCATACACTGCCTAGCGATTATGCTATTCTAAATCCCGGCATAACACAGGATTCCTAATCATTGTGTGCTTTCTGATGGTATTTCTTCATCATATATTGATTGACTCTCATAATTTTACCTGTACTTATCTCTTCAAGTTTGAAACACCCTTTATTGAGATCATCTCTTACTATGTAAGGTCCACGATATTTAGGACACAGCTTGGCAGAAAACTTCTTCAGCTTGCTCGACAAAATGTAATTTCGAATTACAACTAGATCATCAACCTTGAATTTCTTAGCAATGTTAAAACGAGAAATATAATACTCAGTAAGATTCTTAGATAAGTTTGGCTTATATTTTCCAAATCTCAAATCATTTCTAGCAGATGACTGAATGTCGTCTGACCACATTCTAGCAATGAATTTCTCTTTAAATTCTTCAAAGCTATTTACATCAAAACGGATGAAAATCCACCAATCACGATGAGCAAAATTTGAATTAAAATTGTTTTCCAAAATACCTTTAATTTTGATCCAGTTTGTGATTTCATTTCTCTCAAGATACTCGGTCAAGTTTACTAAGAAATGCATTGAATTCTTTTTGTCAATTTGCATTTGGAATTCAAACCTATCGAAATTACTATTGTTACCAGTATGATTACACATTGGTTTTGTTGACATGTTAATTCTATTTATGTTTTTCCTAACCTCAGCTAAAGCAGCTGTATTTTCTTGACAATCTATTTTCAAAGAGGATAATACCTTGATTTCCTTGTCTACTTTTTTGTTTAATTCTATAACCTCTTTTTCAACATGCTTAATAATTTCATTATTTTTCACATTGATAGCATTTTCTGTCATATTTTGTTGCTCAACTATGATCTTATTTTTATTTACTCTTTCATTAACCTCATTGAACCTATCAGAAACTTGAATGATTTTGTTTTGCATTGATTTTTCTACATCTAACATTGATATTTCAAGATCATTAGTTTTCTGCTGTAGATGATCTATTTCTTTGTGATTTTTACTTAATGTATCATTTATCTCTTTAATTTTCTGCTCTGTATTAACCTGCTCTAGTCCTATGCTAGCAAATTCTTGCTTCATATCATCAAACCTAGCACTTTGATCTTGTTTCAAATGATCAATCTTAACATTTTGCTCATCAAACCTAGCATTTTGCTCATCAAATCTAGCATTTAGCTCATCAAACCTTTGTGTTAAGAACGCTATAAGATTTAGATCATTTTTAGCTCCTACCATACTTGTTTCATTTGATATTTCTACTACTTTCTCATGAATTGTTACATTTGAAACGTTTTCACAGCTACACTATCGTTTGAGTCATTGTTTGAGGTTAGGTCTAAATCTTGAGATTCTTCATCTAAGTTTTGAATGTTTTCACTGAATAAAACTTCATTATTTTTATTGTTCTCCATCTTGCTACTGCGTAAAAATATTTACTCATTAGAACCTGAACTTTCTTGAACCGATTTCCCACTCAGCAGCATCTCCCATTCACAATCCATGAAGATATCTATCCTACCAATAATTTTTTATAACCAGGGATATATTTTGTAGTTTGAGTCCCACACTAGGGCATACCATTTGCCGTGCTACCAATTTCTCCTAGATAGGTTGAATAGCATTTTTCACCTATCAACCTAAAGAAAGTTATCGGCTCCAAAATGGTAAATTCTTGATACATTATGAATGGATCTATTGCTAATGGATAGGAAATCCAGTTTTCAGAGCAAATCAACTTATAATCTTCATACGAATTTTGGCAATATACAACACAAATCCACAAAACAATAACTTACACACTTAAACATATAGCATCATTACAAGCTGAAATACTTATCCATTTATATAGTTGAAAACAATGGCTATAGGCTTGTAGACACACAAATCAAATTATACAAAATTAGAACACCATAAAACTGTTCAAATCTCAAAATATAACATTATAAATTTCAATTAAACAGAAAAAAATATTCAGAGAGCACAAAATTAGAACACCATAGCCAGCCACCATTTTTTAGAGAAGGGCCTCAAAGATGAAGCCCAAAACAGTGACGGAGTTATGAACAAGTCATCAATATTAAATTCCAAAAAATTATAAATTACAAGTTTAGAATTTACATTTTACATTTGTTCTCAATAAAACTTTATTTCGAAACTGTTATTTTAAATTTATTTATCCTCTATGCTATTTATAATGTTCTGTTAATTTTGTTAACTCTGTTCCAGTGATACCATGGAATGTGCAACACAATTATTTATGATAAATTCTCAGTTAAAAGTTGTCCGCATATCGATTACTCTGATATTTACTATCAAGTTTTATAGATCTCGAATAGAAGATTTGATTTTAATCGAGAAAAAATGTAATATTACACCTTGTTAGGAAAGCCTTGAAAAGGTATTATAATAAAATAATTGTATTTTGGCTGTAGAACATGATTTTTCATTTTTGGGTGTATTCCTCCTCACCCCACAAACTTAGCATGGATGGGGCGGAGCTACTGAAATTTTTAAAGATATGGGACTTATGGCAGTTGATAGAGCTTATCAATGACTATTTTAGTTATAAATTTTATCAAAATCGTTGGAGCCGTTTTCGAGAAAATCGCAAAAAACCCTGCTTTTGACAACATTTTTGCAATTTCAGCTGCCATCTTAAATTTCATTTGATCGAAATTGTTCATGTTGGATCCTCATATTTGTAATATTACACTTTTTTCTTAATTGAAGTCGAATCTTCAATTCAATATCAATAAACTTGATAGCAAATAATATCGGTGTAATCAAATTGTGGACTTAACATTTTACCAGGAATTTATCAGATACACTTGTGATGGACATCCTACTGTAACAAAGTTCTATTTCTGAATTAAGAGATAATTCTAAACACCATTAAGGGTAAATATATTTATAATAACTTCAAAAATAAAGTTTTATTGAGTATAATAAATGAAATTTGTAGAGTTGTATTCTTTATTAGTGAGGTTGGCAAAATTGATGATGTGTCTATGCATCACCGGAAAGGCTTCATTTCTCTCTCATGAAAAAATAGCTGCTGGCTTGTAGAAGTGTTTTTAGTTCTCTTGAAATTTCTCTATGAAATTGAAATTTAAAATGTTTTAATTGAGATCTGAACAATTTTATTGTGTTCTAAATTTGTTTTTAATGTCTTGTGTAATTTTGAAAGCCTGCAGCCAAATATATAAGCTCAATATGAATAGATAAGTATTTTAGCTTGTAAGAATTTTCTGTTTAAGTATCAAATGGTTTTGTTCAATAAATATTTTTTGTAAATTGCCCAAGTATTATGAAAATTATAATTTGATTTGCTCTGAACTGGACTTTTCATTCATAGGCATTAAATCCGTTCATGATTTATCAAGATATTAGAAAAAATTGGAACTGATGACTTTCCTTGGGTGATAGGTGGAATACTATCAAACCTATTTGGATAAAATTGGTAGCACGGTATATTGTAAGGACCTTAAGTTCCAAATTCCAAGTCATTCTGTTGATTGGGAGATGAGATATCATGTACACAGATACATTCAGCACATAATAGTAGCACTTGTAGGCATACCAACTCATTCAGATATTTAACAGTTGGAGAGCAAGATCTCATGCTGTCATTAACTCAAAAAATACAATCAGTTGAGGACAAGGTTATCTACAATTGGCACACAAATAATTATAAACACAAAAACAAAAATGGCTGATTTGATGGAGGATTTGGATTTATTAGACATTGAAGACTTTTCGATTCCAAATTCACAAGATGTCAACAATAATATCCAACCTTTCAACTTGAAAATCATCAATTTTAACATCAGAAGCTACAATAAAAATTTTGAAGAATTTCTTATTCAACTGGAAGACCTGAACGTGGATTTCGACGTGATAGTCTTAACGGAATGCTGGATTGCTGGTGGTGTTTCCTTGAAATCAATTAATAATTATTTATACCTGCCACAAAACAGAAAACAATATTCTACAGAATGATGGAGTAATAATTTATGTCAAATCCGACTATTTTGTCGAAATAAAAGAAATTGCAGTTAGGCAAGCCAACTGTTTAAATATGCATTTAAAAATTGGGAAAGATACTTTTGTTATAACAGCGTTATATAGATCTCCATCACACTTGGACTTAACAGAATTTCTCATTGATCTGAGGCAGATTTTGAATGATAATGGAAAGTATTTTCACATCGTTCTAGGAGATTTGAACATCAACACAAAAGAACCAAATCAGCACAGGCAACTGGAAGACTTTGATAATCTACTCAGTGAATATGGATTCCTACATTGTATAAAGCAGGCAACTCGTATTGGAAATAATAGCTCTTCATGTATAGATCATATTCTGATAAACTTAAAAAAGATATAATACCAATAGTTTTCCCAAATTCTATTACAGATCATTTTATAACTATTCTGGAATTAAATATGATGCGGTGGAACACAATCACAACAGAAGAAAACCCTACTATGAAAGTATTGATTATAATAAACTTTCATTAGCACTAACAAATGAGACCTGGAATTCCGTGTACCTGCAGGAATGCGCTGATAGTGCTTTGAAGAAAATGATAGAAATACTGAAGAAATACACAGAAGAATGTAAAGTTATTAATAGAGTATCGCACACAAAAAGAAAAATAAGGCCTTGGATTACAAATGGATTAATTACATCAATAAGGAAGAGAGATAAATTACACAGACAAAGCAAGAATAATACAGCGAATCTACAGCTTAGAGAGTATTATAGAAGGTACAGAAATCGACTAACAACTGTAATAGAAAATGCTAAGAAACAATATTTTTCAAGGCGATTTGAAACTTCCAGCAACTCTAAGCAAACATGGGAAGTAATAAGAGAAATAACTGAAGTGCAACGGCCAAGAACACAAATCCACCAAATCAACTTGGAAGGGAGAGAATTGAAATTGGGAGATGATGATAAAGATATGGCAAATTCTTTCAATGAATTTTTTATTAGTATTGGATCAAAACTGGCCCAGGACATTCTAAATAGCGATTGTAATGGCGCAGATGAGCATGCGGCAGCTGATCAGATAGTCTGCCGGTCATTATTCTTTACACCTGTCAGTGAGGACGAAATGATAAAAATCATTAATAGTCTTAAAGCTGATAGTGCACCTGGACTCGATAATTTAAAACCAGATTTTTTCAAACAGAATAATACGATACTTGCCAAGCCTTTAACACATATTGCAAACAAAATTTTTGAGGAAGGTGTTTTTCCACAGTGTCTTAAGGAAGCTGTCATTTGTCCAATCTTCAAAACAGGAGATAAGAAAGATATGAATTGCTACAGACCCATATCATTACTAAGTACATTATCAAAAATTTTTGAAAAGTGTATAAAAACAAGACTGATCAGCTTTCTTGAAAAAAATAATCTTCTATCGCCAAACCAATATGGTTTAGATCTAGTCGCAGTACAAATGATGCTATCCACTATGTGACCACTCAGATTGCCGATAAAATAAACACTGAAGAGAAACCATTGACAGTATTCTTAGATTTAAAGAAGGCTTTTGATACGGTGTCACATGACATTCTTCTTTCAAGGCTTGATAACTATGGAATAAGAGGAGTCGCATGGAATCTTTTCAAGAGCTACCTATCAAACCGAACACAATGTGTCAGAGTCAATGGATGTATAAGCAACAAGCTGACTGTAAAGTTTGGAGTGCCACAAGGAACAGTACTAGGACCAATTCTTTTTCTTCTCTACATAAACCCATTATGCAACATGGAAATTAATGGATCAATCACCACCTTTGCAGATGATACTGTTCTACTGTTCTCTGAACCGACCTGGGAGATGACCTGGAGAGAAACCGAGACTGGACTTCAGAGGGTGTCTCGCTGGTTGAGTGAAAATCTGCTAACATTGAACCATGAGAAAACCTTCTTTCTGACCTTTTCGGCGACTCAACATGGACAGCCAACAGGAGATGAGATAGTAATCAAGAATCAACGGAATAACACTTCATACACAGTTCGCAGGAAACAGTCACAGAAATACCTGGGAGTTACAATGGACTCTTTTCTGCGCTGGGATCATCATCTCAATGAATTATGCGGGAAACTAAGGAAGACTACCTGCAGATTCAGGATTCTGAGGACACTGGTCGACAAGGGATGTCTAAGAGTTATCTACTTCTCTCTAGCTCAGTCCCTCATGCTGTATGGGATTGTGGGATGGGGAGGTGCAAGCTTCTTGCACATCGAACCGCTCCTCAGGGTACAGAAGCTGATCATGAGGGTCATCAACCAGAAGCCTCCACGCTATTCATCAGACCAGCTATTCAATGAGTTTGATGTGATGGATCCAAGACAGCTTTACTCCAAGGAGATACTATGCAGATTACACAAGAACCCAACAACATTTCAAACCAGAAACCACAACCACAACACCATAGAAGATTTGATTTTAATCGAGAAAAAATGTAATATTACACCTTGTTAGGAAAGCCTTGAAAAGGTATCATAATAAAATAATTGTATTTTGGCTGTAGAACATGATTTTTCATTTTTGGGTGTATTCCTCCTCACCCCACAAACTTAGCATGGATGGGGCGGAGCTACTGAAATTTTTAAAGATATGGGACTTATGGCAGTTGATAGAGCTTATCAATGACTATTTTAGTTATAAATTTGATCAAAATCGTTGGAGCCGTTTTCGAGAAAATCGCAAAAAACCCTGCTTTTGACAACATTTTTGCAATTTCAGCTGCCATCTTAAATTTCATTCGATCGAAATTGTTCATGTTGGATCCTCATATTTGTAATATTACACTTTTTTCTTAATTGAAGTCGAATCTTCAATTCAATATCAATAAACTTGATAGCAAATAATATCGGTGTAATCAAATTGTGGACTTAACATTTTACCAGGAATTTATCAGATACACTTGTGATGGACATCCTACTGTAACAAAGTTCTATTTCTGAATTAAGAGATAATTCTAAACACCATAAAGGGTAAATATATTTATAATAACTTCAAAAATAAAGTTTTATTGAGTATAATAAATGAAATTTGTAGAGTTGTATTCTTTATTAGTGAGGTTGGCAAAATTGATGATGTGTCTATGCATCACCGGAAAGGCTTCATTTCTCTCTCATGAAAAAATAGCTGCTGGCTTGTAGAAGTGTTTTTAGTTCTCTTGAAATTTCTCTATGAAATTGAAATTTAAAATGTTTTAATTGAGATCTGAACAATTTTATTGTGTTCTAAATTTGTTTTGAATGTTTTGTGTAATTTTGAAAGCCTGCAGCCAAATATATAAGCTCAATATGAATAGATAAGTATTTTAGCTTGTAAGAATTTTCTGTTTAAGTATCAAATGGTTTTGTTCAATAAATATTTGTTGTAAATTGCCCAAGTATTATGAAAATTATAATTTGATTTGCTGTGAACTGGACTTTTCATTCATAGGCATTAAATCCGTTCATGATTTATCAAGATATTAGAAAAAATTGGAACTGATGACTTTCCTTGGGTGATAGGTGGAATACTATCAAACCTATTTGGATAAAATTGGTAGCACGGTATATTGTAAGGACCTTAAGTTCCAAATTCCAAGTCATTCTGTTGATTGGGAGATGAGATATCATGTACACAGATACATTATACAGACCAATACCCAAAACCCACTTTCTTGGACTCAGGGGACCTTGAAACGTATAGAAATTTTGCAATTGGGTACCTTAATTTTTTTGGAAAGCAATACAGCTCTGCTATATAGCAGAGCTATATAAAATTTGAGCCACACATAGTTCTGTCAGCTACATATAGCTGTGCTATAAGTAGAATTAACACTAATTCTATGTAGCAGAGCTATATGTAGCTCTGCTACATGCCAATTTTTACTTTCCTTGCCCTATTACCATAGGTAAGGAAAGTATTGCTTTCCAAAAAAAATTAAGGTACCCCAATTTCTAAATTTCTATAGGTACGTTTCAAGGTCCCCTGAGTCAAAAAAACTGGTTTTTGGGTATTGGTCTGTATGTGTGTGTGTGTGTGTGTGTGTGTGGTGTGTGTGTGTGGTGTGTGTGTGTGTGTGTGTGTGTGTGGTGTGTGTGTGTGTGTGTGTGTGTGTGTGTGTGTGGTGTGTGTGTGTGTGTGTGTGTGTGGTGTGTGTGTGTGTGTGTGTGTGTGTGTGTGGTGTGTGTGTGTGTGTGTGTGTGGTGTGTGTGTGTGGTGTGTGTGTGTGTGTGGTGTGTGTGTGTGTGTGTGTGTGTGGTGTGTGTGTGTGTGTGTGTGTGTGTGGTGTGTGTGTGTGTGTGGTGTGTGTGTGTGTGTGTGTGTGTGTGTGTGTGTGTGTGTATGAGTGTATGTGCGTCTGTGTACACGATATCTCATCTCCCAATTAACGGAATGACTTGAAATTTGGAACTTAAGGTCCTTTCACTATAAGGATCCGACACGATCAAATGCAATCCAAGATGGCGGCGAAAATGTTGTCAAAACAGGGTTTTTCGTGATTTTCTCGGAAACGGCTCCAACGATTTTGATCAAATTCATACCTAAAATAGCCATCGATAAGCTCTATCAACTGCCACAAGCCTCATATCTGTAAAAATTTCAGGAGCTCCGCCCCATCAATGCAGATAGATTCCCAATTATCAGGCTTCAGATACAATTGAAACAAAAAAAATCAAGTGGAGTAGATTGAGCATAAAAATAGCATTGTTGACATGTAGCTCTGCTACATAGAGTAAACCTAGCTATAGTGAGGTCCACGTTATAATGGCAGTGTAGAATTGACAATACTGTTGCTGTCCTTTTCTATCATACAACAAAACAGATAACACTATCTCTCTCCAGCTTTGCAATGTTGTCTGTTTGCCAGAATATTGTATTGTTACTTTTGACAGTGACTGTACAGAAGTAGATTAACAATTCTCAGCCGCCATTTTTTCACCATTCTATCAAAATACTTCAGTACACAAGTCGTATAATTGATTTGAAATGTATTCTTGAAACAATTGAATAATTTTTAGACATTACTATATGAGAAACACAAATTAAAATACCTGAATTGATTAAGTTGATAACTGACCATCCTAGATTTCATCCGTGCTTCAGTTAGCCTACACCTATAGGTTAGACCTACTTGTACCGGTATAAATTTTCAAATTCGAATTTATTTCTCTAAAAACATACACAATTATAATAATGTGATGTAATATTACATATTTTCTCAATTAAAATTGAATCTTCAATTCGAGATCTATAAAACTTGATAGTAAATATCAGAGTAATCGATATGTGGACAACTTTTTAACTGAGAATTTATCATAGATAGTTGTGTTGCACATTCCATGGTATCACCGAAACTGAGTAACAGAATTAACAGATAAATAGATCATTATAAATATAGAGGATATATATAAATTTAAAATAACAGTTTCGAAATAAAGTTTTATTGAGAACAAATGTAAAATGTAAATTCTAAACTTGTAATTTATAATTTTTTGGAATTTAATATCGGTGACGTGTTCACGACGTCGACACTGGTTTTGAGGTGGGGCTTTGCTGTACTTGTTAGGCTCTCTCTAAAAAATGGTGGCTGGCTATGTGTTCTGGTTTTGTGTTCTCTGAATATTTTTCTGTTTAAGTGAATTTTTAATGTTTTAAATTGAGTTTTGAACAGTTTTATGGTGTTCTAATTTTGTCTAAAATTTATTGTTTTGTGTGTTTACAAGCCTATAACCATTGTTTTTCAACTATATAAATGGATAAGTATTTAGCCTGTAATGATGTTAGATGCTTAAGTGTGTAAGGTATTATTTTTGTGGATTTGTGTTGTATATTGCAAAAATTCGTATGAAGCTTATAAGTTGGTTTGCTCTGAAAACTGGATTTCTCATTCATAGGCGATAGATCCATTCATAGTTTATCAAGAATCTACCATTTTGGAGCCGATAACTTCCTGTAGGTTAATAGGTGTGAAATGCTATCCAACCTATTTAGGAGAAATTGGTAGCACGGCAAATGGTACCCCTGGTGGGACTCAAACTACAAAATATATCCCTGGTTATGAAAAATTATTGGTAGGATAGATATCTTGATGGATTATGAATGGGAGATGCTGCTGAGTGGGAAATCAGTTCGAGAAAGTTCAAGTTCTAATGAGTAAATATTTTTTACGCAGTAGCAAGATGGAGAACAATAAAAATAATGAAGTTTTATTCAGTGAAAACTTAGATGAAGAATCTCAAGATTTAGACCTAACCTTAAACAATGACTCAAACGATAGTGTAGCTGTAAGTGAAAACGTTTCAAATGTAACAATTCATGAGGAAGTAGTAGAAATATCAAATGAAACAAGTATGGTAGGAGCTAAAAATGATCTAAATCTTATAGCGTTCTTAACACAAAAGTTTGATGAGCAAAATTCTAGATTTGATGAGCAAAATGCTAGGTTTGATGAGCAAAATGCTAAGATTGATGAGCAAAATGCTAAGATTGATAATTTGAAACAAGATCAAAATGCTAGGTTTAATGATATGAAGCAAGAATTTGCTAGCATAAGACTAGAGCAGGTTAATACAAAGCAGAAAATTAAAGAGATAAATGATACATTAAGTAAAAATCACAAAGAAATAGGTCATCTACAGCAGAAAACTAATGATCTTGAAATATCAATGTTAGATGTAGAAAAATCAATGCAAAACAAAATCATTCAAGTTTCTGATAGGGTCAATGAGGTTAATGAAAGAGTAAATAAAAATAAGATCATAGTTCAGCAACAAAATATGACACAAAATGCTATCAATGTAGAAAATAATGAAATTATTAAGCATGTTGAAAAAGAGGTTGTAGAATTAAACGAAAAAGTAGACAAGGAAATCAAGTTATTATCCTCTTCGAAATTAGATTGTCAATAAAATACAGCTGCTATAACTGAGGTTAGGAAAAACATAAATAAAATTAACATGTCAACAAAACCGATGTGTAATCATACTGGTAACAATAGTAATTTCGATAGGTTTGAATTCCAAATGCAAATTGACAAAAGGAATCCAATGCATATGTTAGTAAACTTGACCGAGTATCTTGAGAGAAATGAAATCACAAACTGGATCAAAATTAAGGGTATTTTGGAAAACAATTTTAATTCAAATTTTGCTCATCGTGATTGGTGGATTTTTATCCGTTTTGATGTAAATAACTTTGAAGAATTTAAAGAGAAATTCATTGCTAGAATGTGGTCAGACGACATTCAGTCATCTGCTAGAAATGATTTGAGATTTGCAAAATATAAGCCAAACTTATCTAAGAATCTTACTGCGTATTATATTTCTCGTTTCAACATTGCTAAGAATCTAATTCCAGCCTTAGATAAAGATACTATTTTCAAGTTTTTGAAAGGTTTTCGATGAAACCATATCTACAGCTGCTATTATTCGTAACATTAAGACTAGGTAGTGATGAGTTCATTTGTTTGTTGAATGAGTTTGACAATACTGACACTTACAAAGTAAACGGACAAACGCCCCGTGATCATAACAATGCTCAAGCTGGAGGTCAAAATAAAACAATAAGTTTTCATCAGAGTGAACATAGGGATGATAGAAATAGGTCTCAGAATTCAAATGGTGTAATGTTTCATGATAATAATAAGCAGAATCAAGGAGGTAGGAATTATTTCCAAAATCGAAGGTACCAAAATGGACCAAACAATAATGGTCATAGAGATCAAAATTTTCAGAATAATTTCAGAGATAATAGAAATCATCAACTTGTGAATTCAAATCAATCAAATTCAAATCGACCAGCTAACAACTACCAGTTAGATTTCAGCTTCCCACCGCCAGGTTATATGCCTGCTCAAACTTCAAATCAGATGAATGCAAATCGTCCAAGACAGAATGTTCCTTTAAACTAATAATGGGACGACGAAACGACAACCCTGTTCTCCCAGTTAAGGAAAGGTCAAATTTTTATATAGCCGTAGACATGAATAAAATAAATTTTGAATCTGAAACTTCAAAAAGGTTAGAAATAAGAAAGCCAGAATTAATCAGTCAAATTTATGTGCAAGAAAATAGTTGTAAGAATTTAAGTAATGAAGTAATGCCTAGTTATCAAGAAAGTCATATTAAAGCATCAAGTGTTAATATGGTACATACTCCAGAAATTCAGGTAATTGTAGCTATGAATAAATCTGAAACTGTTTGTCAAGAAAAACCATACATGGTAGGTTGTATTTTTAATGAACTATTGGAAAAACAAGAGAATACTCCACCTACTGGATATGATTCAGCAGAAATAGAAGTACAAATTTTCAATAAGAAATATCAAATGATTATTGACACTGGCTCTGAGGTAAATGTAATTAATGAGGAACTTGTTGATGAAATGAAGAAAAACAATCTCAAGTTGAACTTAGTACCAGCTCCTAATGTAAGTATAGTTGTAGCTACTGGTATCAGACATAAGAAGGTAAATAAACAGATTATGTTAGAGGTATTTTTTGATAAGTTAGAATTGCCAATAGTTTTTCTTATAGTTCAAGATTTGAATGTAGATATTTTGGTGGGTTGTGATTTCTTAAAAGATGCGGGAGCAGTTATTGATTTTAATCAAAATATGATATCATTGAAAGATTGTTGTTTTCCATTTATAAAAAAGGATACCTTGAAGTACAATAGACTTTTTCATGTTAACATAGTAAGATACCAAGAAACGTTTGATACTTTATGGAATCAGCAGATTGATAATTTAAGATTACAGCTAAGCGATGAATTTCCTGAATTGGTAAACAAATTAATTGAAGTATTTGAAAATAACAAAGATATTTTCTCTGATAGTCCTGGATCTGCAGAAGATTATTTATGTCAACTTAAAATGAAAGATGATGTGAAATTAGATAAGAAGAGTTATCCGATTCCATATCAGTATAGAGATCAAGTTAAGAAAGAATTAAAGAAAATGTTAGATCAGAAAATCATTGAACCAGGTAGCTCTGAATATACAAGCCCTATGGTAGTAGTGAAAAAGCCAAATAATGAAATTCGATTATGTTTAGATGGAAGAGAAATAAATAAGTACATAATTAGGGATTTTACAGAAACTGAACCAATAGATAACTTAATCATTCGATTCAATAAGTGCAACTACATTAGCAGTTTTGATCTCACTCAAGGTTTCAATCAGGTAAAATTAATTGAAGATAGTAAGAAATATGTAGCTTTCAATGTTTTTGGTTAGACTTATCAATATACACATCTACCATTTGGTTTGAATATTAGTGGTTCTAAATTTATCAAGTGCTTGTACAAAATGCTAGGTGAAGAGGTTTGTGAGTTTACTATTGCTTATATTGATGATCTTGCCATTTCTAGTATATCTCTTCAACAACATATCAGTCGAATTGAATTATTATTCAATAAGTTGAGGGAAAGTAATTTGAAGTTGAAACTGAATAAATCGAAATTTATTGCAGATAAGATAAAGTATTTGGGTTTTATTATAAGTAAAAATGGTATTGAAGCAGATGACTCTAAGCTAAATGCTATTCAGAAATTTCCCATTCCTCAAAATTTGAAACAATTGCAGTCATTCATAGGTCTCTGTAATTTTTACAGAAAGTTTCAGAAAAATTATTCATATCTGACAAATCGTTTTAAGCATCTTCTATGCAAGAAAAATAAATTCATTTGGACTGAAAAAGATAATGATACCTTTCAAGAAATTAAGATAGGTTCATCGACTGTGTGATCTTGAAACATCCTGATTATAACAAAAATTTCATTTTGGCCACTGATGCCAGTGATGTAGGAATTTCAGCTGAGTTATTTCAGGAAGGTGAAGATAAGGAACACTGTGTCATTGCATATGCTAGCAGAAGCTTAACAAAATCTGAATTAAATTACACAATATGTGAGAAAGAATGTTTAGCTGTATTATTTGGCTTAATGAAACTTCAAAATTATTTTGGTAATCAAAAAATAGTTGTCCGTACAGATCATAAAGCCTTGACCTTTTTAAAAAAATGTAAGATAGGACATGGTCGTTTGGGAAGATGGATTCTTGCATTACAGAATTTTAATATTGAGTGGGAATTTGTAGCAGGAAAGGATAACATTGTGCCAGATATCATTTCTAGAACTGATTATGAAGGTAATTTAGAAAATCGAAATTCAAATGAATTCAAGGTATTAAATATCATTAAGAGTGATAACAGTTAATTGAAATAGTAAAGAAAATCAAAGAATTTCAAAAAGATGATGTTTGGTTAAAAAATGTAAGAGAAAAGTTAGAGACAGGTAATTTGAATATCAACAAATTTTTTAAAGTAAATGATGATCTTTTGTTCACTAGAAAATCTGGAAAGAATAGTTTTTGGAAAGTTTGTGTGCCTTCAGCACTGTATGAAGAATTGATAGATGAATTTCATGAAAGATTAGGTCATGTAGGTATATCAAAAACATGCAAATTTATTGAAGAAACTTTTTACATAAAAGATTTTTACAGACTTGTTACCAAAACTATAAGATACTGTAAGTATTGTCAACTTGTAAAGACATCAAATGAAAAGAAATTATTAGAAATGCATACCATAATTTCGGAGAAAAAACATCACAAAGTGTTCATTGATGTTTATGGAGAATTACCAGGTGGCAAATACAAATGGATACCTATGCATTATTCATGATGGCTTTACTAAGTTTACAAAGTTGTATCCTATAGTTAAGGCTAACGCTCATAATTTAGTAAAAGTTGTTGAAAAATATGTAAATGAATTTGGTAAATTTGAATATATAATCAGTGATAATGGTACTTGTTTTCAAAGCAGATTGTGGAAAGAATCTATGGAAAGATTAGGTATAAAATATTACTACATTTCAGTTTATCATCCCCAGGCAAATCTTAGTGAAAGACCATTGAAAGAGGTAAATCGCATATTGAGAACCTACGTTCCTGTAAATAAGCATAATATTTGGTACAAGTATATTGACAAGGTTGAATTTGTCATCAACAACAATTTTCATGAATCAACTGGTCACATACCCATGGAGCTTATGATGAATCATAAATTGGCACATCTTGTTTTTAAGTATATCAAATATCCTGTAGAAAATAAGTTTGAACTTGAAGAAGAAAGTATCAGAAACAAACGAATACTGTACAGAATAAAGAATAGAGGTGTCATCAGAAGATTCAAACAGAATATGCATAATAAACCCAAGTATAAATTCGAGGTTGATGATCTGGTTGTAATTCGAAATTACATTTTGTCGAGCAAGCTGAAGAAGTTTTCTGCCAAGCTGTGTCCTAAATATCGTGGACCTTACATAGTAAGAGATGATCTCAAAAAGGGTGTTTCAAACTTGAAGAGATAAGTACAGGTAAAATTATGAGAGTCAATCAATATATGATGAAGAAATACCATCAGAAAGCACACAATGATTAGGAATCCTGTGTTATGCCGGGATTCAGAATAGCATAATCGCTAGGCAGTGTATGGTGAGAGTCCATAATTGTGTCTTTTTTCTTTCCTGTAGCCTATTTTTCTTGGCCCTTAATCGTTTCAAATTTCGATTCTTTCCTGTCTTTGTGTAATGTTCAGTAAATTTCTTCTATGATGCATATCTTAACCAATCTTGTCCATAGTCATTTAAATTTGTATTTTTTTCTGAAATAATTTTGGAAGTTAAAATAGTAGCTTATTTTCCTAATCTTTAAATTGTTGATAAAACTTAACTTTTCTAAAATCTATCCATTGTAGTGTAAATAATTGTTTGCTTGCGGTATCTTTTTTTCATCATATATTACATATTTTAATTATGTCTATTTTTTGTCAGGTATCATATTAGGTAACTAGGTTTTTTAGAGCAAACTATGTCCCATTTTCTCATCTTTCATTGCATATCGTGCCATAAGCCATATGTAATTAGGTTATAGTTTTCTTCTGGGCTTTTAACCCATTTTGCATTTTATATTTTTTTTTTTGCTGTCCAATACTTTGGATTTTTGGTAGACAAGTAGGTGTGATTCTTTTAGAGGTGTGGGCGTGAACCACATATGGCTGGACTTGATTATCTGACCTAATTGTTTGCGATATAAAAACCTTAAGACTGCAACATCAAATGTTTGTAAAAACTTTTGCATACTTTTGTTTTTGTGGTCCGATACTAGAGTCTGCTATCACATTGCCTTACAGACATCTAGGAACTCTCCACCCAGTCACAATAGTCAAAATATTTTTTCCTTCACCAGTTGTTTTTGTGGGAGTGATAGCTCACAGTAATAACAAATTAGAGTCATACTTGGAATCTACAAAATTCCATAGGAGTATATTTTATTAAATATTCTTCCTTATGAAAGTTTAGAACTGACATGTAGGATAGGCTCTAATTAATCTTTCTCTTCCTTGTATTATTTAGGAAATTTATTTACCCAATTTTTCTTTTTCTCTTATTTGTATTTTTTAGGGAACTTATTTACTCATTATCCATCTTGATCGTCTTTGTATTGTAATCTTGAAATGTTTGTACTTATTATACAGTCTTCAAATTCTGAAATTATTTAAAAAATAAATGGTTCAATTTAGAACATGCTGAAATTTAATCTTATGTATAAATTCTTCTGTTATAATAATAAAACTTCAAAATTTGAAAGTATTAATGAATTGTGTCGCCATATATATATGAGATGTTCAATATGAATGAAAGTTAAATTGAATAATAATGTTTTCATTAAATAAAAACGTCTTGTCATATTATTAATTGAAATGAGTTAAAGATTAAAATTTCTCTAAAGTTTTTGTAATTGATGTCTTTTTCTAAATTGTGAAAACTGTTTGTTCTATAAATTTTGATATAATTGATTATCGTTTGAAATGGATGCTGCAGTGTATGTAGAATTTTTAGTGGGGTTTGTTGATTAGAATTTTGCTGGTATGTGATTGTTTTTTGAGATGGAAACCCATTATTGCCTAGAGAAGGAATAACAGAGGTTATGACTTAGAGAGGCAGTAATGTGACAGAATCCAAGGTCAGGGCAGTGGACTGTGAATGATAGTTGGTATTAATACCTACAAATAAATCTTTGAATTCTGTGCATAAAAATACTGATAGCTTGAAGTGTGGTAAGTACGCCAATAAAAGACTAAATGAATCAACAAGATAAGATTTAATAACAATAAAATAATAATAGGCAGATGGCCACATACAAAAACAATTGTAAGTAGGTTGAGTCAAATATCTTGGGATAATTACAACATGATAAAACGTTAGAGAAATACAAAATTTAAATGAAATTAGGTCAATGACATTAATGACCATTGAAGCCTGACAATAATCGAAAAGGTAATACAATAATGATTAATGATACCTGAAATGCGAATATAAATTGAGTGCTATAATGAAAGTTATTGCTGCAAAGTTCAATCTTAATGATTTATAAGAGGAATAATAATAATATTATTATTAATAAAAATATGACAATGATCTGCAGATAGTGCTCAACAAATAGAGTACATAAAAATATGCGGCATAGGCCTTCAGTGATTTGAATGTCAAGATAGACATCGACAAAACAATTAATAGGCGTCACTGGCCTTAAAATATCACTTAAGAGCTAAGGGTAGTTAATAAATACAATGTAAAGATTGTCCAGGTTAAATACAGGCGACATGGGCCTTCAATGAATTGAATGTCAAGACAGACATCAATTAGAACGATTAATAGGCGACAGTGGCCTCAGAAAATCACTTGTAAAGCCAAGGGTAGCTGTCAAATCCAATGAATAGTTGCTACTATTGAATACAATTATATAGGCATCAGTGGCCTCAGAAAATCACTTGTAAAGCCAAGGGTAGCTGTTAAATACAATGAATTAATAGGCGTCGGTGGCCTCAGTGAATTGAATGTCAAGATAGACATTAATAAAATGATAAATAGGCGTCAGTGGCCTTAGATTGACACTTAAGAGCTATGGGTAGCTAATAAATACAATGAATTAATAGGCGTTGGTGGCCTCAGAAAATCACTTGTAAAGCCAAGGGTAGCTGTCAAATCCAATGAATAGTTGCTACTATTGAATACAATTATATAGGCGTCAGTGGCCTCAGAAAATCACTTGTAAAGCCAAGGGTAGCTGTTGAATACAATGAATTAATAGGCGTCGGTGGCCTCAGAAAATCACTTGTAAAGCCAAGGGTAGCTGTCAAATCCAATGAATAGTTGCTACTATTGAATACAATTATATAGGCGTCAGTGGCCTCAGAAAATCACTTGTAAAGCCAAGGGTAGCTGTTAAATACAATGAATTAATAGGCGTCGGTGGCCTCAGTGAATTGAATGTCAAGATAGACATTAATAAAACAATTATGGTACATACGTAAATGAAAATTGAATAGAACGATTTACGTAACCTGAATAAAATGTTGAAGAGGAGATGCAGCCAGGCAGACAGGCAATGACTCCGCAATACCCACAGGAACAGGACATCAGCAAGCGATGATGTGATCTGGCCATGCGATGACAAGCGTGGAAGCGTCCATCACAGCAGGCAAATCCCCCAGTGGAAATGAGAACAGGAGCAAGTAGAATTCCAAACGAATAATCCGACCTTCAAGTTGTGGAATTTTTATATTGATTTCCAAACGGTAGAGATGATGAACTTGAAAGTTTGAGTTTCACGAGGTGAAGCCAATTGTAGAAGAATGGCAATTGAAGCCCACACGAGGTTGTAATTTTTGACAAAGTTTATCAGAGTAATATGCGAAGCAATCGATGAATAATTGAATCACAATTGAAGAATAGAATAGATGAATTAATTTGAAAGAATAATTCACCTTTAAAAACGTTCCGTAGATCCGATGAATAGTGAAAAAACGTCCACACGAGGTTGCAATTTTAACAAAGTTTATCAGAGTAAATATGCGAAGAAATCGATGAATAATTGAATCACAATTGAAGAATAGAACAAACGAATTAATTTGAAGAATAACTCACTTTTAAAAACGTTTTGTAGGTCCGATGAAAATGGATAAAAGGTTTAGACCGACAGCGTAAATGCACTATCGACTAGGAACCATTGCAAAAGACAAGAAGACGCTACAATGCTCGATGAAAGAGGGAGATGCCGGATGTGTTTGAAACATAGGTAAAACGTTTGCAAACGCATGGTGAAAAAGTAGCAAATATCTAGAAAGTAAGATGCCTAAAGACAAAATAAATTCCAAAAAATCGAATAGTAAAAATATTAAAATTGCAACGGCAAAATAACACGACTAAAAGTATAGAAAACCAACTTGATTAGAGCAGTGGCAAAGAACCATGAGTGTGACGTCACTGTTCAGCGCAGACAGACAAAATGACGACATGATGTCTACGTAGTAGCGGAACGAGTAACAAGTGGAACCGTTCCAATAAATGCTTTGTCAGATTTTACATAAACTGGGCCCCTTGTGTCATACGGGGGTATGGCACAATAGGAAAAAGTAAGAAATATGTGAAATCTGGCAAGGCAATTGGAAATTGAAAACTGGGCCCCATGTGAGAACCAGGGGAAAAAACAATGAAACCTAAAAATACAACATGAACCATAAGAGCAAGGGGATTAACTAGAATCCTCATCAATGGGAAGAGGTGCTAAACTCGAAATAGCTCTCTTAAAGGTGCCAGAGGGAGTGAGAACAGTGACAACTCGAACCTTGTCGTCCTTACCGGGATGAACTTCAGTAATGCGCGCCAGCTTCCAAGTGGACTGCGTGGAACCAGGATCCTTCAAGATGACAACCGTACCGAACTTCAAATCTTCATAATTGTTTAACCATTTGCCTTTTTTCTGAAGAGTGGTTGAGAAAAAGTAAGAGATTTGGGGCCACCTACACGAATGGAAATAGGACCGGCGTGATCCAAACCACAATTTCAAAAGGGAACATTAGCCTGAACGCGGGCCGCTGGTAAACTACCCATGATTTGCTCAGAACGAAGAGCCGAAAAGCCAAAACACATTATGCAATGCCGCAATACACTTCTGATGGTGCGACGGGTGGAGGGAAACCAAAATCGTTGTCTTACACTGGCCATGGTGGCCTGCACCCCAGCATGACTTAGACGACGATGGTGAGCAACAATCAATGCACGAGTGAATTTGTGATCGCTAGGCAACAATATTTGATGTTTGTAATCAAATGAAGCATTTGCATTTTGCAAACGTCCACCAACTCTGAGCAGAGAATCTGAATGAATGAATGGTGACAAGGCTTTAATAGAACTATTAGGCAATAGCTCCTGATTTTGACGCAATGCTTTAAGTTCAGCAGAGAAGGCCTCTTCTTGAATGGATTTGAAGATACAATTTTCAGCTTCTGAAATTTCAGAGATAGTTAATTGACCAAAGCACGGAGTGACTGAATTTTGTTTCCTACAATTATGAATGAACCGTAGAACATACGCTGTTGTACGAACAATTTTGTGATAGGTGGAGCAACTATTAATTATGCCTGAGATAACATCATTATGAGAAGAAGTGGTAGCTAATACCTGAACTGATTGAGAACTGATTTCCTGAACTGATACCTGAACTGATTTCTCTAACTGATGAGAGACATCATTTGAAGTTAGAAAATTTGACATGACCCTACGGGGAGCGGCCACAGGTGAAGCGGGGAGGCACGAACGAGGTGCTGCAATAGGACGAATGGTTTTACAAGAACCAAATATGACCCAACCTAGACTGGTTCTCTGAAGAATGGGAGCATTTTGAGGTAGATATAATTTACCAGGCTGAAGTATCAATGCAAATATGCCAGCACCAAGTAACAAATCTACAGGTTTAGATTGATCAAACAATGGATCCGCTAATTTAAGTTCAACGGGAATTGAAATTTTGGAGAGATCGATGTTCACACTAGGAACATTAGATGATATGCTATCAACTACAATACAATTTTCTTCAACCGACCACAAACGATCAGATGAAGACAAGCAAACTGAATGAGAAATAGATGAATTGGTCTTATTCTAACCTACACTATGAATCAAAGTGTCAGAATACAAAGCAGCAAGTGACAATTTTTCAGCCAACCTAGTTGACATCAAATTACAATCAGAGCAAGAATCTAAAAGCGCGGTTGCTTTAATAAATTCCCCACTAGAAGATTGAACCAAAACTTCAGCAGTAGGTAACAAGGCGACAGTTGATTGCTGTTGCAAACACAGAGACGAAGTGGAGCTCATTGTGACATGAGAGTTCTTCTGAGGCTGTTCTGCATGAGAAACAGCTTGCTTAGTTGTTTCTGCATTTTGAACCATGACGGAATTCAGAACAGCATTCTTACCTTTGGAGGGAGCAAAGGATTGAGAATGAATAACATTTGAAGTTACCTTATCCTTAGAAGTAGGCTGAGTGTCTCGTGATTGAGGATACGACCTATGAAGAACAGTGTGGTGACTCTTGCCACAAAGTGTACACGATTTGTCCGAACAAACATGATTGGGTGCGAAAGGCTTGAGGCAATTATAACATAACCTTTTGTCACGGACAGCATTCCAACGATCAGTAACCTGTAACTTCAATAATTCATTACAACGATTTGGAAAATGACCAACAGAATTACAAAAACTACAAGGTGACATAGAAGAGGTAGTAACCTGCATCCTAGCTTGAACATTCGATTGATTTTGATTGAACTTCGGCTTGCTATGAGCACCAACCGAGTTGGATGTACTTTGCTGTACATTTCCTTGATGATGGTTAGCTGAGCTTGAAGCAACAGCTTCCATGATTTTGCATTGTGATTCCAAAAAATTCCAAAATTTATCAATGGTGGGAATGTCGTGTATACCAACACTCTTTTTCCATTCTCGAACAGTAGCAGTATCCAACTGCAACAACATTTTGTGCATGTACTATAAGTCCTTGATTTGGACTCCAAGTTGAAGCGCTTCGAGCGCGGTAATGTGGGACTTGCAAAAGTCAATGAATGCCCGTAATGATTGCGGACAGTTACGCTTTATGGTAGGCGGAGATTCAATTGCCGTGACATGCCTGGCAGCAATTAATCTCTTATTGTCATACCTCTCTCTTAAGAGGTTCCATGCAAGCTGAAAACCATTTTCGTCAGCTTCAATGTGTTCCACTCTAGCAAGAGCTTCACCACTGAGTGATTGACGAAGATAGAAAAATTTCAATGAGTCATTAATATTTGATTACCAATAATATTGGTAAAAGCACTTGAGAATGCTTGCCATTTTGAAAGCTCCCCATTGAAGCGTGGAAGCGGAATCTGAGGCAACTGAAAGTTTGCGAAATGTGAGTTTTGAGATGTTGGCTGCTGGGAAGCACCAGCAGTGGCCTCATTGTTGTGTTGTCTGCTTTCAAAAGCAGTTAATGCAGCGTTTGCCTTAGAGGTGATGGAGATAAACTTATTAAGTATCTCAAAATGAGTTGAAGTGTCTTGTGCTTGCAACTCTGAATTCCATAGCTGTTCATGAATTTTATCATACTCAATTCTAAGTGAACCTAGTTCGTTTTTGACAGTCAATAATTGATAATAAGTGGCTTCAGTGTCCACAACATAATCGTTATAGCTGGTTATGAACCAATCTATTTCCTGGTGTAAATTGTCTCTTGCATTGAAAAGAGCAGAAGGCTCAGGAAGTGAATCTTCCTCATGATCGGACATGCTTAAAAACTAACAGAAAAACCTGAGTGAACAAAACAATGCTGCACTGTAGCAATGCGATTGCTGCGCCAATAAGCAACTTTGGGCGCTGGTCCAGTATGCAGAGAGGCACGCCTGTGCGTTTGAGGCAAGTTGTATCAAGCTTGCTGTGCGGCGAGTCAAGTAGCGAGCTCGCAAGGCGGTGTAGTTTGCCGTGTGTTGTTTTCTCAATGCGCAATAGCCGTCTGTGACCAGTTCAGTGCGGTTCAGTCTCTCAGGGTACAAGATAGTTGATAGCTGGTGCATACACGTCGCAGCGTGCTTTGAGTTGCAGCCAGTACTGAAAATTTGAAACAAGTGTGTGAATGCTTAATATTAAACAATATAAACATACAAAGGTACAATGGAATAAAATATACTCTAGAGTGGGACCTAATCATTGGCGTCAAGCTAGACTATTAGGCACACAGTCACTGAAACCCTAAGGTTCAATGGACCAAGAAATGGGTAATAAAAATTAACAATTATCCTAGGTAACACTAGATCAAAAATGAACGGACTGGAGGACCAATTTTTATCCAATTGGTCCCCAATAAACAATATCCTAGGTAGACACTGGGTCAAAAATGAACAGGCCGGAGGACCAATTTTTATGACAGAATCCAAGGTCAGGGCAGTGGACTGTGAATGATAGTTGGTATTAATACCTACAAATAAATCTTTGAATTCTGTGCATAAAAATACTGATAGCTTGAAGTGTGGTAAGTACGCCAATAAAAGACTAAATGAATCAACAAGATAAGATTTAATAACAATAAAATGATAATAGGCAGATGGCCACATACAAAAACAATTGTAAGTAGGTTGAGTCAAATATCTTGGGATAATTACAACATGATAAAACGTTAGAGAAATACAAAATTTAAATGAAATTAGGTCAATGACATTAATGACCATTGAAGCCTGACAATAATCGAAAAGGTGATATTAATGATACCTGAAATGCGAATATAAATTGAGTGCTATAATGAAAGTTATTGCTGCAAAGTTCAATCTTAATGATTTATAAGAGGAATAATAGTAATATTATTATTAATTAAAATATGACAATGATCTGCAGATAGTGCTCAACAAATAGAGTACATAAAAATATGCGGCATAGGCCTTCAGTGATTTGAATGTCAAGATAGACATCGACAAAACAATTAATAGGCGTCACTGGCCTTAAAATATCACTTAAGAGCTAAGGGTAGCTAATAAATACAATGTAAAGATTGTCCAGGTTAAATACAGGCGACATGGGCCTTTAATGAATTGAATGTCAAGACAGACATCAATTAGAACGATTAATAGGCGACAGTGGCCTCAGAAAATCACTTGTAAAGCCAAGGGTAGCTGTCAAATCCAATGAATAGTTGCTACTATTGAATACAATTATATAGGCGTCAGTGGCCTCAGAGAATCACTTGTAAAGCCAAGGGTAGCTGTTAAATACAATGAATTAATAGGCGTCGGTGGCCTCAGTGAATTGAATGTCAAGATAGACATTAATAAAACGATAAATAGGCGTCAGTGGCCTTAGATTGACACTTAAGAGCTAAGGGTAGCTAATAAATACAATGAATTAATAGGCGTCGGTGGCCTCAGAAAATCACTTGTAAAGCCAAGGGTAGCTGTCAAATCCAATGAATAGTTGCTACTATTGAATACAATTATATAGGCGTCAGTGGCCTCAGAAAATCACTTGTAAAGCCAAGGGTAGCTGTTAAATACAATGAATTAATAGGCGTCGGTGGCCTCAGTGAATTGAATGTCAAGATAGACATTAATAAAACAATTATGATACATACGTAAATGAAAATTGAATAGAACGATTTACGTAACCTGAATAAAATTTTGAAGAGGAGATGCAGCCAGGCAGACAGGCAATGACTCCGCAATACCCACAGGAACAGGACATCAGCAAGCGATGATGTGATCTGGCCATGCGATGACAAGCGTGGAAGCGTCCATCACAGCAGGCAAATCCCCAGTGGAAATGAGAACAGGAGCAAGTAGAATTCCAAATGAATAATCCGACCTTCAAGTTGTGGAATTTTTAGATTGATTTCCAAACAGTAGAGATGATGAACTTGAAAGTTTGAGTTTCACGAGGTGAAGCCAATTGTAGAAGAATGGCAATTGAAGCCCACACGAGTTTGTAATTTTTGACAAAGTTTATCAGAGTAATATGCGAAGCAATCGATGAATAATTGAATCACAATTGAAGAATAGAATAAATGAATTAATTTGAAACAATAATTCACCTTTAAAAACGTTCCGTAGATCCGATGAATAGTGAAAAAACGTCCACACGAGGTTGCAATTTTAACAAAGTTTATCAGAGTAAATATGCGAAGAAATCGATGAATAATTGGATCACAATTGAAGAATAGAACAAACGAATTAATTTGAAGAATAACTCACTTTTAAAAACGTTTCGTAGGTCCGATGAAAATGGATAAAAGGTTTAGACCAACAGCGTAAATGCACTATCGACTAGGAACCATTGCAAAAGACAAGAAGACGCTACAATGCTCGATGAAAGAGGAAGATGCCGGATGTGTTTGAAACGTAGGTAAAACGTTTGCAAACGCATGGTGAAAAAGTAGCAAATATCTAGAAAGTAAGATGCCTAGAGACAAAATAAATTCCAAAAAATCGAATAGTACAAATATTAAAATTGCAACGGCAAAATAACACGACTAAAAGTATAGAAAACCAACTTGATTAGAGCAGTGGCAAAGAACCGTGAGTGTGACGTCACTGGTCAGCGCAGACAGACAAAATGACGACATGATGTCTAAGTAGTAGCGGAACGAGTAACAAGTGGAACCGTTCCAATAAATGCTTTGTCAGATTTTACAAATGAGATAATATTTTTTGTGTTGATTACTTATGTTGATTGCCATAGATGCAAAATAATGATTAATAATGTTGATTGCCATAGATGCAGATGATTACTTATGAATATTGATTGCCTTTGAAGCAAAATATTATTGATGTTTTGAATGATTTCTTGTTTAATGATTGATAGTAAAGTTTTGTCATGAAATGTAGTTTTGTGTTTAGAACATTGAAAAGTCGAAATAAACTATAGTATCCAACAAACAATGATTAATAATATTGAATAATTTGCTTTTTATAAAATATTTGAACAGTGAATAAATGGAAATGAAATTATTTTTTTTATTGAAATTTTGTAATTGATGTCTCCAAATTTCACAATTTATGTATTGCTGACTGTATAATAAGATGTTAACAAATTTATTTTTTTATTGATTATATACTCGTAAATGATTTTCATGTGTATTAGATTGTATTAGTAGCCTAATCAAAATTTTCTTTTTAGTTTATAAGCATTTTAAAATAACAGGTACAGCATGGACATTAACATCGAAATAATTATCACGTGAATCTCGAAATCAGCAACAAGTGAACGCCATGAAGAGTGTTAAGAACATTTGGTTGATTTTCGAACTAGTGTGACTCATTAATTGACTATCAACGCCAATATCTACACCAATAACTATGCCAATATCTACACCAATAACTACGCCAATATCTATGCTGATGCCTATGCCAATATCAACGCCAATATCTGCTCTGATGTCTACACCAATGCCAATGCCAATATCTACGTTGATGTCTACGCCGATGCCTGTGCCAATGCCAATGCCAATATCTATGTTGATGTCTACGCCAGTGCCTGCGCCGATGCCAATGCCTGCGCCAATGTTGATGACAATGCCTACAACAATGCCAACACCAATGCCAACACCAATGCATATGCCAATGACAATGCCAATGCCTATTGCTCACCATGTAACTCAAACTTCAACACTACCACATTACCTGGAGGTAATTGCCATCCATGTTCACATTCACAACTTTGAATTCAGAATAACAGTAACAGTATCATGAAAGAAATTGATTCAAAAAATCCTCTCCTAAATTATTCCTGTATGCAGAACTCTAAACCTTGAAAGCTGAAAATATCAAAAAACCAAACCTCACCTAAATCAATCCTCACCTAAGTTAATCCTGTATGCAGCGACTATCTCTTTTCCAAAAAACAAATTACATTGTCATTTCAAGCCTGAAATGTACATTGTTTAATTATATGATACAAAATTTATGTGACTCTGTATCAAGTTTGGTATGCAGCCGTCTACTACAAGCATGAGGCAATGCTAACTGAGATGTCACCTGTATCGAGTTTGGTATGCATCAGTCGACTACAATAGTATCAGCCCAACACTACGAGTATTCGGATCATCCCAACACTGATGTCATCACACTGGAGTCACACTTAACTGAAATTCATACTGAGTGCCTTAACAAACTTTTTTCCAAAATTTGCATCAATAAAATCAACTGCGTCAATAGTGAAAGGAATGAACATTTTTTTGATTTATTGAAATTTTATGTGAAAATTGAATGTAACAATTCATCAATTCATTAAAAAAAAAATTTTTATTTTATTCAACATACTAAATTTTTTTATGCAATAAAAAATTGAATTTTTTATCTATTAAATTTATGTGCAATTTCAAAAACTATTCTTTATATATATTAAACTTTCCGTTGAGATATTTTCCTTCAAATTATAAAGCTAAATCAAAAGTAATTTTGATATTCTATACTTTGAAATATTGTTTGGGAACGTATAACAAATGCTATTGATGAATTTTTATAATAATTTTCAATATTATAGGATGACATGTAATGTTTTTATAGAAAAATTGTTACTGTTCTCGAATTTAATTAAAACAATTTCCATTTGTTGCAATGTAATTTTTTCTTTAAATTCTCAAACAGTAGAATTTTTTATGTCAAGAGGGGGGTATTTGTAATATTACATATTTTCTCAATTAAAATTGAATCTTCAATTCGAGATCTATAAAACTTGATAGTAAATATCAGAGTAATCGATATGTGGACAACTTTTTAACTGAGAATTTATCATAGATAGTTGTGTTGCACATTCCATGGTATCACCGAAACTGAGTGACAGAATTAACAGATAAATAGATCATTATAAATATAGAGGATATATATAAATTTAAAATAACAGTTTCAAAATAAAGTTTTATTGAGAACAAAATGTAAAATGTAAATTCTAAACTTGTAATTTATAATTTTTTGGAATTTAATATCAGTGACGTGTTCACAACGTCAACACTGGTTTTGAGGTGGGGCTTTGCTGTACTTGTTAGGCTCTCTCTAAAAAATGGTGGCTGGCTATGTGTTCTGGTTTTGTGTTCTCTGAATATTTTTCTGTTTAAGTGAATTTTTAATGTTTTAAATTGAGTTTTGAACAGTTTTATGGTGTTCTAATTTTGTCTAAAATTGTTTTGTGTGTTTACAAGCCTATAGCCATTGTTTTTCAACTATATAAATGGATAAGTATTTAGCCTGTAATGATGTTAGATGCTTAAGTGTGTAAGGTATTATTTTTGTGGATTTGTGTTGTATATTGCAAAAATTCGTATGAAGCTTATAAGTTGGTTTGCTCTGAAAACTGGATTTCTCATTCATAGGTGATAGATCCATTCATAGTTTATCAAGAATCTACCATTTTGGAGTTGATAACTTCCTGTAGGTTAATAGGTGTGAAATGCTATCCAACCTATTTAGGAGAAATTGGTAGCATGGCAATGATAATATAACATCTAAAAAATAATACAAGAAAAATACTATAAAATATATAAAATGATCCCAAAACTGCAGTATATTTTTTATGTCCATCAATGTTTAAGGAGTGTAGCCTACAAAGTAAAACCTGTGTGTAGACCTAAGTTGCAGTAATACCATATATTTATTCAATATAAACTGAGAAATTAAACCAAATTAAGAACAATGATTAGTGGAATTTAACACAAATATAATTTTGTAGATTAGTAGATGATGAAATTGGATGATAAAAAAACAAAACTTAAAACAAGAATGAGTTGGTGCCTAGAAGATTTTTTCTTCAGTTTTATTTGATCTTATCCATTCCTCAATCTCGCAATTTAGATTTTTGCTCCAGCTTGTATTGACAACAAAATGAGTAGGAACAAGATTTATTATCCTCTGTGATAAGTAAGTGAATTGTCTTCTACATACATTCAAATACATCCTGTCTTGATGGAATGTTTCTCTAGTAGGACGTAAATTTGAATTCAAGATTCTTTCATGAAGAAGAAATTTATTTTTATTCTTTTTAATATAATATATATTTTCAAGTTTTTTACTTTCCTTGCCTTATTACCATAGGTAAGGAAAGTATTGCTTTCCAAAAAAAATTAAGGTACCCCAATTTCTAAATTTCTATACGTTTCAAGGTCCCCTGAGTCCACAAAAGTGGTTTTTGGGTATTGGTCTGTATATATATGTGTGTGTGTGTGTGTGTGTGTGTGTGTGTGAAATTTGGAACTTACGGTCCTTACACTTTAAGGATCTGACACGAACAATCTCGATCGAATGCGATTCAAGATGGTGGCTAAAATGGCAAAAATGTTGTCAAAAACTGGGTTTTTCGCGATTTTCTCGAAAATGGCTCCAACGATTTTGATCAATTTCATACCTGAAACAGTCATTGATAAGCTATATCAACTGCAACAAGTCCCATATCTGTAAAAATTTCAGGAGCTCTGCCTCATCTATGCAAATTTTGATTTTCGATTTCCAATTATCAGGTCTCAGATATAATTTAAACGAAAAATTTCTATTGGAAACGATTGAGCACGGACATCTCTTCAATTAATGTTCAGTTACATTTCACCTAACATAGAAAATAAGCTTGAAATTTGAGAAAATGTAATTATTCAATTGCAAACTGTTTGCAACTGTTGATTCTATTGAATCATTTACTATGAAGAGATAGCAGATCTCCTGTGTATCCAGCATTATTGACCTGTTACCAGCTGGCTCAGATCTTTGACTTGAGATGCGCGTTTACACTAGCATCAGGTGATCAATTTTCATAACGGCAAGGAAAGTTGTGTGAGTGCGCCACACCCTTGGAGGAAGGAAGCCACACCTTCCTTCCTCCAAGGCCACACCACATTTTTATGTACAGCTGTCGAACAGTTAGTACTTTGAATTCATTGAAAAGATCGCTTGTAGGATAAAGTCTGGGTTTGCCTAGAATTGTTTTAATAATATTTTTTTTGAATTATCAAAAGTTTTTCAAAATGTGTGTTCAAGGCTCCACCCCAAGCTCTTATTACATATTGTAAAAGAGCGTGTGCATAAGAGAAGTGGATTAATCAAGCTATTTTCAAGTTATTTTGTTCTCTAATTTGATGGAATTTATATACTGTATGAGAAATTTTATTTTCAAACACATGCTGTTTATATGAATGTTCCATCTCAGTTATGGATCCAACAGTATTCCCAGGTATTTTACTTGGTCCTTTTTTCGAATTTCAGGACAGAAGCAGTAATTTGTTGATTGTTGACAAATACTTGGTGTATTTTAATACTTTCTATTTCATGAGGTTGTGTTTGGGCATTGGGTGAGAAAGTCATGAATATGCTTTTAGAATCATTTAAAGTAAGCTGATGTTCATCGAGCCATGAATGTGCTACTCTGAGACCATTTTCTACGCTAAGGCGCACGTCCTCCCAGGAATTGCCAGTGAAAGTGAGAGCGGTATCATCAGCAAAGGATACGATTGAGCAGTTCCCAATGTCAACTTTAAGAAAATCATTAATATAAATTTAGAAAAGTATTGGTGATAAAACAGTGCCTTGAGGCAGACCATATTCAGTAAGTGTATGATCTGGATGGAAAGAGCAGTGGACTTTGGTAATAAATTAATGAAACAATTAAGAGTTTTATTTCTGAATCTAACCCAATCATACATAAAGTTTCAAATGATTGTTGTACATTCAAAATTGATCAGAAATTGAATGCAAAACGATCATTAAAGTTACTGGTAGCTAGATAGCTTAGGGAAAATTAATTAATGAATACTAGGAAAGGTCAATGCCAAATGAGAACAATAAGTTTATAATCATACAAGATTATATTTTGATAAATCAAAGATTGGTGCAAGATAAAAACTTGAACATACAAAAGTTCTAGAAGTGCAAGTAAACATATATTGAGTAAAGAATGAATGACAATAATAATTCAATTGATAAAATTTCAAAAAAATTAATAACTACACTTTAAAATGTGATGTTTTTTTTACATGTGAGCAATCAACAATCAATGTGATGCTAAAGTTTCTTAATACTTCTGAGTTGTAGTTACAGGTAAGCAAAATTTCAAATAAAATAGATGAAAACTATAGTATTAGAAAATATCAAAAAAGATTGAGTGTGAAAACCTTCTAATAAAAATTGATATAAGTAATGTTACTGGAATGCAATTTCAACGAGAAATACAATACTGATAATACAATCTTGAAAGTGATTTATAATGCAGTTATGACTTATAATGCAATTAATGAAAGTATAATTGAATCAAATTTAATTGTAAAACATGAATTAATCTCCAAAATTAGATTTAATATTTGAATACTGAGATACTAAAGATAATATGTAATGTTGCAAAGATTCTTGTGACCCTAGATTGGAGAATAAACTTAAGAACAAATTGATTGAGGCTGTTAAAATTGAATTGATTAACTAGAGTTTGTAAAAAAGGCTTGGAATTGCCAAACCTTAACATTCATGATAAAAATTCTCACAAAACCAAACAAGGGAATGGAACCAAGAATCACAATAATTGAAGCTGAAAATTGTAAAAAAGATTCTTACAAATCCAAGCAAGGGAATGGAACTAAGAACCAAAATAATTGAAGTTGATAATAATTATAAAAAAGATTCTTACAAATCCAAGCAAGGGAATGGAACTAAGAACCAAAATAATTGAAGCTGATAATTGTAATCAAAAGTCAAATTGTAATAGCTTTGACTAGAATGAAAGATAATTGAAAAGATTCACAAAAATTTGGTGTACAAAATACATGTTAATTCAGGCTTGAGTCAGTGAATGGCAATGTGGAACAAGTTGCTCAATTTCAAAATGACAATGAAAATGGCCTAATGAATAAATGGTCAATAAAATCTGATTTTTTGGTTAACTATTTTGAAAATCAAACACAGTGGATAGTATGTATATGTAAAAGAAAAGGTAAATTAATACAAAATACTTAGCTCAATGTCAGGTGAGCAGCTTCAAAGTGACAAGAGATAGGACATATCCAGGCCAGGACATGTCGATGGGAAGCTGCAGCAGAAGCAGGACTACTGGAGGAGCAAATATTCTCACAAAACAAGAGAAACATGGAGTTGAGCGAGGATCCAAAATGATGAAGTCGTTCCAAGAAAAGCGGCAACAATGTGGCTATTAGTGGTTAACAGCTACGACGCAGTAAAGTCACAGTGCAATGTGATGCAACAGCGAGACAATCTTATGTGAAGAACTTGGAGCACAACTCAAATTTGTAAAAAGTGAGTTAGAATTGCAGAACGAATGTTTGAGAGATGCAATTTGATTGAAATTCATTAAAACCTGAGTCCAAAGTAACTTGGAAAAACACTTGAGTATACATGAAACGTGTGGTTGCAATGCACTGAATTGAAGATTGTGAAAATTTAAGACTTCGAATTTAAAAACTTATGATTGATTGATGACTTGATTGTAGACACTTTATAACATTTGAAAAGTGATCTGAAGATTGAGATTGAGTGCAAAAGAACGGTTTCAAAACTTGAAGAATGCAGAGCTACATTATCTCTGAACAAAGCGAGTTGGAGCGAACAAACAAAGTAGTTTACGAGAGACAAAGCAGGGGGTAATGCTGTGTTGTACGATGCAGAACCAAAAAAAACAAGCTTAAAAAGTTGAGACCTGGAAACAACCTAAATAGGACAATCGACGAAAATCTTTAAAAAATATGCAATGTATTCTAAAGCTATAAATGAGGAAAGAATGACGAAAAACAAGAACAACCGACAAATCATCTGATTAAAGTAAAGTTGGCAGCGGAAGCGCGCCAAGATTCAAACACTGCCAGCACGACTACTACAAAGAAACTTAAGTGAAGGATGGACGGCAGACGAAATCTAACAGTAAGTTTTTTATTACTTGATAAAGTATTCAGCATAAGTAGTTGATACCGTTCAGTTAGATAACTATTGAAGAGTTTGAGAGGTGAGCCTCTGATTCCAAGGTGTTCAATCTTCTCTAATAATCTTGACTGAGATACAGTGTCAAAAGCCTTTGCCAAGTTTAAGAAAGTTGTTAAAGTTTTCTTTTTACTGTTATAGTTTTCAATTATTCTTTCCAAAAAGTCGGATATTGCATCTTCTGTCTATATGCCACTCTTAAATCCATATTGATTTCTATTGATAATTCTATGTTTATTCAAATAACTTGCCAGTCTTTTTTTATAATTTTCTCCATTATTTTAGCTAAATTATTTATTGAACTTATTGGGTGATAATTTGAGCGGTTTGATTTATCGTCTGATTTATAAAGAGGAAAAACTTTAGCAACTTTGAATAGTTTAGGAAAATAACCTACCAAAAATCATTTATTTATTATCATTTTAAGAGGCTCCACAATATAGTCTGAGTAGATTTTTGCCCACACCTTCTTCTATCAGAATCCCCACTGTCGCTCTGGGCCGGCTAGACTCAGTCGGCATCTGGGGTGGGCCGCAGCAGGGGACGGGAGGCTTGGTGGGGCGTCCATCAACCACCCTCGTCCGAGTCGGGGGTTGGAACAGGGTCTTGAGTACTTTGTTGAAATGCTTCCCTCTTTTAGGAAAGAGGGGCCGTACTTTCGCACTGCCTCTCTGAGTGAGAGGAATAGAAACGATATGGTGTCTGTCGTGAGAGGGGTCTCTGGTACGGGAGAAACGTTCCCGATTGCCACTGGATGTCCTCTTGCTATTTGGGTCCGAAATAGCAAGGTATAAGAGCCTCGGAACTGGTCGCCATAGCTGGTCACCGAGTCCCTAACCTCCGGCTGTTTCCTGTGGCCAGAACCGCGTCTCGAGGTCGAGAAAGGCCTTCCCAAGCCTTACTCGAGGTCTTCTTGCTATTCTAGGTCGAAATAGCAAGTAGGAGCCCTTGCACCGGGTGTCACTACTGGTCCCCGGGTCCCTATCCTCTCGGGCACCAGCTATTTCCTGTGGCCAGATTGCGTGTCGAGGTCGAGAAAGGCCTTCCAAGCCTTACTCGAGGTCTTCTTGCTATTCTAGGTCGAAATAGCAAGGTAGGAGAGCCCTTGCACCGGGTGTCACTACTGGTCACCGGGTCCCTATCCTCGGGCACCAGCTATTTCCTGTGGCCAGGATTGCGTGTCGAGGTCGAGAAAGGCCTTCCCAAGCCTTACTCGAAGTCCTCTCATCGTTCCTGGTCCTATTGATGATGAACCAGGGTCTAGTCAGGTTTTAGCCAAAACCCGACTTGTCGCCACTTGTTGAATCAGGTAAGCTGCTGTTAAAAGTCGTCAAAGTGGTCGAACAACACTCACCTGCTGTGAGTGAATCTCGGAGCTTTCAGCGCCTTCGGTTAACTCCAGTTAACCTGAGACACAGCTCCTAGTACTCGAAGGAGTCAGAGTACACTCTGGACATGAGTTGTACTCTCTTGCTAGCTGCGCACTGCCTTCTTCACTGGTTCTCTACCGACCGCTTGCACTGGACTCCCGCACTAGACTGAGCTCCTACTAGCTCTTCACGAGCCTCCCTCAGTAGCCGAGAGGGAGGGGGTAAGGATGCGCGGCACTGTTGAGCAGTAGCTCAGCGGCCGGCTTGCTCGTTGGACAACGAGATCCTATCAAGAGATTACCGAGCATCTCCAAAACTAGCCCTAAACTCAATTCACCTCACTAGTTATGATATACATTGTGATAATAGGAAGCTATTTTTTTCAGACAGGCAGAACTCAAATTTTCTACTCCAGGAGAAGAGTTACTTCTGAGAGAACTGATTGTGTCTATTATTTCATCATTGTTTGTATCAACTAAATTAAATGAATTGAATGAGGGGATTGATAAATCGGCATGAGTATGTTGTCTAGGGCTGTTATTTATTATTTTATTATTTTATAGCTTTATTGACCACAGCGTGAAATGGTGGTTTAGAATTTCGGGATCTATATATTGGGTATTTTTTTATCTCGTTTTATATTCAACTAGCAAGAACCCGTGCTTCGCAAGGATCTACTTTAAAACTTGACAAAATGAAAACTTGACGTAATGAAATTTTGAAGAATTGAGAATAGGCCTATAATCATCCTTGGTTAATTAAGAATCTATAAGCAAAATCTCAAGTTAATCAGTCCAGTAGTTCAGACGTGATGATGCGTCAAACATAATTTTCCTATCCCGTACGTGCATAAGCCAGCTCTTTACTTTATATAATTATTATAGATATAGTTAATGACTGCAAGAGATAGGACTGTGGAACAGAATAGTGGTGAACCTATGATAGCGCCAGAAGTGTCTCAAACACAATAGTAGGTACTACATGAACTTTTTGAAAGTGATTTGAAAAAATGTTAAAACAACAGAACTGAATCCTCATCATTCTACCTTCATTTAGAGAGGCTTTTGTTTGAGCCGAATGGAAATCTATTTATAAAAAAATGAATGTCTGTTTGTGTGTTTGTTTGTATGTTTGTTTGTTCCCTGTAGACTTGAAAACTACTTGAAATAATGGCATGAAACTTTGAGAATATGTTGTGTGAATATTGGGGATGGTTTCTGAACAGAAATTTTAATAGGGGGGCTAATAATAATTATTTATTAATCCATTTTACAGACATATTTTCGAAATTTTCGGCCGAGCGGCTACTGAAGAACGAAAAGATGATCATGATTCAAGATCATATTGTGATAATATGATTTAGCATCTAAAGTTACCAGCTGTAATAAACATATCACCCTGTGATAAATTATTGTGTACTGGTATTGAAACGGTAGTTTGGAGTTGAAGTGTAGTTGATTGGTACCAGCTGTTGATGATGGTTCCTTAGAAGACCTATACAAATAAAAAATTATCACTCCCCAATCATTGAGAAACTGGAAAATGTTGAAAAAAATTATTCACCTAATGGAAGAGAGTATATATTGTATAGTATATATGTATAGTATTCATATTGCATTCATTAATTACTGGAGAATGAAAGAATAATTTACCATTTTTTGAATTTAGCTTAGCTTACATTCATCGTAAAATGGAAAGAATATGTAATTCTGTGTGATTCATCGTACATCGCATTTTTCCTGGACCATATATCGACAATCTACAGCTATGAAAACATTGAATATTTTTCTTTGAAACACTGACATAACCTTTTTTTTAATTGAAAACTTTACTGATAGATATTACTAGTCTACCAATTGATTGAGAAGAATAATATGTTTTCGGAATAATGAATGCTGCATGACTAAGCACATAGGAAGTCCGTATTGAGATGTAAATGAACATGTTGATTGTACAATAAATTTCATGATTCACCAAATAAAGTCAAGTGTAACATGAGATACATTGGCGGTACAAAGTTTGCTGGGTGAGCTAATTGTAAATTAAGCTTTATTATCAATAGACAACGCTGAAAAAGACAGGCTCAATCACCAGGAATACTATAAATCTATGAGGGACCAGTAAGACATTCATTTTGAGTAGTTTAATTACTTCCATTATGGACACTGGATACATTATGGACAATCAATACTTATGAAATTTATTAGCTACTGCACAGAATAAAAAATTTTTGATTGCAGTGACCCCCACTACTGTATTATGAATAACCATTTGGATCAAATATAAGGAATTACTCGCATCTCTCATCAACTCGTAATTTTTATTCACAAAATATTAACAAAAAATATATATTAAGTTATATTTAATAAACTCACGGCTAGTACTCAAGTTCTCTAAGCTAAAACTCTAGTACTCTAAGCTCACGCTCTCAATCAACGCAAAATCAATTCGATCAGCTAATTGTTTTAATTGTTGTAAGAAATTGTTTAAGCTTTCCAATGATTACAACATATGTTAGAATATCATGTGTCAATTATCTCAGTTCCATATGGAGTTCACCTTACCATAAGTTTACTCAATAGGATCCTTTTCCATCCTTTGAATCCTAGAGGCAAATATCTCAAAATCCGTTCTTCTTAGTGCGCATCTAGCATGTTTGAAGAATATTGTCCAAAGTTTCAAGTCTGTAGGCCAATAATTTGAGCTGTAGTGTGTTTTACATCAACATTTTCAAGTGCCTCGCATGAACCCCCTGTTGTCCTGATTTGAATTTTTCTGCAGAGATCTGATTTTTTTCGTACCTGAACGAAAAAGTTCCTCAGACTTTGCTGGCAATGAACGAAAAAGTGAAAATTTTGGGGGCCCAGCTCCAGGGGGGGCAGATCTCTGAAAATCCTTTCGTAGTGAATGTTTTGAGGCTACAATAAGAATGTTTTTAGCTTAGTAGTTTGGGCGGTGGTGTGATTTCAGTTTGTCGGGCTTAGCCTTTTAGTATAGGTAAAGAAGAAGAAGAAGAAAAGAAGAAGAAGACGAAGAAGAAGAGAAGAAGAAGAAGAAGAAGAAGAAGAAGAAGAAGAAGAAGAAGACGAAGAAGAGAAGAAGAAGAAGAAGAAGAATAAGAAGAAGAAGAATAAGAAGAGAAGAAGAAGAAGAAGAGAAGAAGAAGAAGAAAGAAGAAGAAGAAGAGAAGAAGAAGAAGAAGAAGAGAAGAAGAAGAGAAGAAGAAAAGAAGAAAGAAGAAGAGAAGACGAAGAAGAAGAAGAAGAAGAAGAAGAAGAAGAAGAGAACAAGAAGAAAGAAGAGAAGAAGAAGAAGAAGAAGAAGAGAAGAAGAAGAAGAAGAAGAAGAAGGAAGAAGAAGAAAGAAGAAGAAGAAGAAGAAGAAGAAAAGAAGAAGAAGAAGAAGAAGAAGAGAAGAAGAAGAAAGAAGAAGAGAGAAGAAGAGAAAAGAAGAAGAAAGAAGAAGAGAAGAAGGAAGAAGAAGAGAAGAAGAAGAAGAAGAAGAGAAGGAGAAGAAGAAGGAGAAGAAGAAGGAGAAGAAAAGGAGAAGAAAAGGAGAAGAAGAAGAAGGAAGAAGGAGAAGAAGAAAGAAGAAGAGGAAAGGAGAAGGAGAGAAGAAAGAAGAAGAGAAGAGAAAAAAAGAAGAAGACGAAGAAGAAGAAGAGAAGAAGAGAGAAAAGAAGAAGAGAAGAAGAAGGAGAAGCGAAGAAAAGAAGAAAAGAAGAGAAGAAGAAGAAGAGAGAAGAAGAAGAAGGAAGAGAGGAGAAGAAGAAGAAGAAGAAGAAGAAAAGAAAGAAGAAGAAGAAGAAAGAAGAAGGAGAAGAAGAAGAGAAGAAGAAGAAGAAGAAGAAGAGAAGAGGAAGAAAGAGAAGAGAAGAAGGAGAAGGAGAAGGAGAAGGAGAAGAAGAAGAAGAAGAAGAAGAAGAAGAAGAAGAAGAAGAAGAAGAAGAAGAAGAAGAGAACCGCGCAGCAAACCGTGCATTCCTCCGAACATCTTGCCTTTCAACGAACATGAGCATATGTTTCATAACGTTAAAAATCAGCTGTTAATCATTCGCCGTACCGCACTCCGAACCATTCGCCGTGCCGCTTGCCTCTGTTCTAACTGCTCGCCTCACCTCACTCCGAACGCTGACTTTTCAGCCACAGAGCCCTCGATTACAATTCCCGTGCAGCTCTCTCCACAATATTTTGGCTATCCATCACAAGTGGAAAACATGCGAACATGAATACAGAAGTATGGGCAATTTTTCATTTGATTAAATTCATGTTTTGAAGAATTCATTGTTGAATTGAATTGAATTTATTCCATCACTGCATGTACAATAAAATTGTATGGCAATCGTCAATTACATAATAAAATTTTATACATTGTTTAAAGCTATTAGTTCATTTAAATTATAGAAGCATTTTTCTTTCAACCATTCTTTCAGTCTACTTTTCAAATTCACTGAATTGTCCATTTGTTTAAGGTGTTGAGGCAGGGAGTTGAGTATCTTCTTACTGATGTGACTAGGATTTTTCTCATAAAACGCCGTCCTGTGTTGTTGTATCCTGTATGAGTTTCTCGATCGGGTGTTGTAGTTGTGGAGGTCGGCACCTCTTGACCACGATGATGCGTGTTTGAGGCCGAAAGCCGCGGATTCGAGAATATACAGAGAAGGCAAAGTGAGTATCCCTGGTGCTCGGAATAATGCTCTGCATGATGTTCTAGGTGGTTTCTTCAGCATTATTCTAAGTACTCTTTTTTGCGCCCTGAACACTCTGATCATTTCTGGTGACGTGCCCCAAAACAGCAACCCATAGGTAAGGAGAGGCTGGAAGTAACCGTAGTACGCCGAAAATACTATTTGCTGGTGCATTGTTTTTGACAGTCTAGAGATTGCAAATGTGGCCTTACTGAGTTTCTTCATTAAGCTGTGAATGTGGTCATCCCATTTCAATCCAGAATCCATTTTTATTCCCAAGAAGTTGCAGACATTTGCCGGTTCGATCTGTTGTTACGAATGATAGATTGATAGGAGCTTATAAATATTTTCTAATTCAAATGAAATAACTTCTGAAAAAAAAATGATTGGATAAATACCAATATTGAATTATTGTTGACCAAGAACTCAGTACATCGACAATTATTTATTCAACTAATTCTGTTGTCACGATGTATATCGTAACTAGAGAAAGGAATTGAATTTAGGCTCATTTATTCGACGCTCGGCTATCTTTCATAGAATCTGAGGGTCCATGTTCAAGCCAGCCACTGGCCTACCGCTCAGCGTGCTGCGCATCCTCTCTCCCCTCCCTCTCGGTCACTGAGGGAGGCTCGAGAAAGGCCAGCAGGAGGCAGTCGAGTTCGGAGAGCCAAGTCGAGCGGTCGAGAAGGTGAGAAGGAAGCAGCGAGCAGCTAGCAACGTCACAGTACGTCTTGTACTAAGTGAACTCCGATTTCTTCAGCGACCGGGAGTTGTGTTGAGGCTAAAGTCGATTAGCCTCCACACAGTGAACTCCACTGCTTACACTCGTTTGGGTGAGTGTTGAACGACATTTAACCTGTTAGACGACGGGTACCAGTTTCGACCAACGACGACACGTCAGGTTTGGTCGAAACCTGACTCCCCATTGGTAGGCCACCAGTGGGACATCGAGGCGAGAAAGGACATCTGGGAAGGTGTGGAAAAACCTTTCCCGCAACTCCGCGGTCGATCCGGACCCCAGGAGGACAGCTGGTGCCCGGCAAGCAGGACTTAGGAAAGTCCAGAGTGCTGGCGCCGCAGCGCATGATCCAGTGCGGGATCGCAAGAGGACATCCGGGAAGGTGTGGAAAAACCTTTCCCGCAACTCCGCGGTCGATCGGACCCCAGGAGGAAAGCTGGTGCCCGGCAAGCAGGACTTAGGAAAGTCCAGAGTGCTGGCCGCCGCAGCGCACTGATCCAGTGCGGGATCGCAAGAGGACATCCGGAAGGTGTGGAAAAACCTTTCCCGCAACTCCGCGGCCGATCCGGACCCCAGAGGACAGCTGGTGCCCGGCAAGCAGGACTTAGGAAAGTCCAGAGTGCTGGCCGCCGCAGCGCATGATCCAGTGCGGGATCGCAAGAGGACATCCGGGAAGGTGTGGAAAAGCCTTTCCCGCAACTCCGCGGCCGATCCGGACCCCAGGAGGACAGCTGGTGCCGGCAAGTGGGACTTAGTAAAGTCCAGAGCGCGGGCCGCCGCAGCGCACTGATCCAGTGCGGGATCGCAAGAGGATATCCGGGAAGGTGTGGAAAAACCTTTCCCGCAACTCCGCGGCCGATCCTGACCCCAGGAGGACAGCTGGTGCCCGGCAAGTAGGACTTAGAAAAGTCCAGAGTGCTGGCCGCCGCAGCACACTGATCCAGTGCGGGATCGCCAGAGGACGTCTGGGAAGGTGTGGAAAAACCTTTCCCGCAACTCCGCGGACGATCCGGACCCCAGGAGGACAGCTGGTGTCCGGCAAGTAGGACTTAGTGAAGTCCAGAGCGCGGGCCGCCGCAGCGCACTAACCAGTGCGGAACCGGAAGAGGACCTCTGGGAAGGCCAGGGGGAAGCCTTTACCAAGCTCCGCAAACCAAACCCTAGGGACTTAGTCCCGACATGAAACCCTTTCTCACGACTAACACCGTAAGGTTCCTGTTCCCTTCTTTCCGCGACCAACCCTGTTTGGCAGTGCGAAAGCACGGCCCCTCTTTCCTAAAAGAGGGAAACATTCCTCCAAAGCACTCAAAACCCTGTTTCAACCCCCAGCCCGAGCGAGGGTGGTTGACGGACGCCCCACCAAGACTCCCGTCCCCTGCCGCGGCCCTCCCCAGTCGCCGACTGAGTTTAGCCGGCCCAGAGCGACACTGGGAACTCTGATAGAGAAAGGTGTGGGCAAAAATCTACTCAGAAGATTGGCGCCCAACGTGGGGCCGAAGGCAGGAGGAGTAAAGCAGCAATGAGTGCAGAAGAGAAATGTAATCGCGCCGGAGAAGACCAGGAGGCGCGAGAGGATAGCAGCGATCCAGGAGTGTCCTGGATTTACAAACTCCACCGGAATGAAGCAGTGAATCTAGCAGCATCAGCAGGGCTACCTACAACAGGTACCATGGCAGAGCTCAGGAGAGCTCTTGTCGAAAACCACCGGAGGACAATGGTGGAGGCCGCCGGTCTAAACAGGATCGGTGGCGGAGCTGGCACAGGTCAGGAAGAGGAAGGAGCTGCAGCTTTGTGGCCACCAGTCGCGGAGGCCACTGCATGTTCCAGACTGGAAGAAATACCCAAGGAGACGTCTCCAGAGTTTGATGGAGACTCCAGCAACTCTGGGTGTACAGAGTGCACGATCAGGGCTTGATTGATCTACTACTCGACTCAGTGCTGACAGATAGCACAAGTACGAGCCTGAGGAGGGCTCTACTGGAGCAACGATGGCGATTGTTGCGATGCCCCGTTCTGGATAATGGGGAGGAGGCGCTTCGTCGAAGAGCGCGAAGGCCAGCACCAGTTAGCGAGGAGGCAGAGCCTGCACTGGTGAGGCCGGAGATGCCGGAGAGGCATTATAACATGCCTAGGCATGTGTTGAGGTCACCTACCAGGTCAACAGTGCCTGCTACATCCTGTATGGACCCGGGTGCCGTGTGTGACAAGGTTCGAGGGTGGCGGCTCTCATATGATGGGAGTGGAGATGCTCCAAGTTTTATGGAGCGGCTCGAGGAGCTGCAACAAGCATATGGCTTGTCTGGCAGACAGTTATTTCCAGCGCTACCCGAAATGTTAGCGGGGAAATGTTCCTTATGGATGAGGAATAGGAGAGAACAGTGGAGACACTGGGACGATTTCCTGAGAGACTTTCGGTCTCGTTACTATCCACCTACTTATGTGGAGGATCTTGAGAATGAAATTCTCGACAGGCGGCAGAAAGAAGGCGAGCTCATAGACGACTATGTTGAGGAGCTGCTAACGCTGATGAGGAGAAGAGGTGGTTTTTCAGAGAGTAGCCAGGTACAGAGATTGTACAAAAATCTTTTACCACGCTACAAGCTCTACATCAGGGAGGCTGAAGTGTACACCACCGACAACTTGCTACACTTAGCGAGGCAATATGAACGAATTAAATTCGAGGAGAAGAGTGCTCAACAGAGACAACGAGCTGTGAAGCAGGAGGAGGTGAGGAAGCAGACCAAGCCTCGACAGGAGACGACTACTATACAGCGCCGGAGTGAACAGCCTACAGAAGGACCCCTTGTGTTGGCAGTGCAAGAAGGTGGGACACTGGAGATCAGAGTGTCCGGAGGTTTCACTCTGCTCAAAGTGCGGGAAGCCACGACCAAATTGTTCCTGTGAGAGAGAGCAGAAGAAGACTTCTGATAGAACAGCTGTGGTTAAAACGAGGCTTCAAAATCCAGCTAGAGCCAGAGCTCCAGGATGACAACCGTCTTTTCACTATAGTGAAAATAGGAGACAGACAGTATAGTGCTCTTCTCGACACCGGAGCAGAGTCCAACTATATAAGCTCTAAAGCTTTTAATAGTTTGGAAGCAGTGGAACGAGAGCCGGTGCAGCACGGCGCTGTTATGGCTAACGGAACGGCTGCACGTCTGCGAGGTGGTGTTATAACCAAACTGAAAATCGGCAGAATATCCCTATCAACAACACTCACAATAATGGATGGGCTTTGTCCAGATATTCTGCTTGGTATGGAGTTTCTCCGTGAGCACCGGGTGAAAATGGACCCCTATTCCCGGTCAGTGGAATGGGATCCTCATCTCGTCAAAGAGCACATTGGAGATGATATTTCCACTCCAAAAGTGGAAAAAGGAGCTGTCAACTTGAGGCTGGCTACTGTTAAAACCCAGCCTGACATAGGGAGGTCAAGGAAGCCACCTGTAATTATTCCTGTGAAGAAGCAGGAGAAGAAGAAATTTCCTCAAGTCCAGAAACACGTAGGAGCCGTGTGGAAGACTAGAAAAGAGGAATTTCTTTCTCAGAAAATTTCTCCAGCCCGTGGAAAGTTCATTTGCTGGCACTGTAAACGAGCTGGGCACTGGAGGTACAACTGTCCGGTAAAGCTGTACCGGAGGCAGAAGATGGAGGATAATTTTCAGCAAGGAGCTGGAGATAATCGTCGAGCAGTGCAGTCTAGAAGACTGCCGGTGCTGGAAACTACACTCAAAGTAGTTTCGGATATTGGAGACAAGAATTATAATGCCAACAGGTATTATAATTGGAAAAGGAGGACAAGGAAGGTGAACTCTGGACAGCTAGTCAACAGGAAGGAGTGTCACCTGTCCTCGGGTGCTAATCAGCCTGCCGCAAAGTTAGCGCCGGAATTTTCTGGCCCATATGAGGTCGAGGAAATGTTGAGTGCCGGTAAGAGGGTTACTGTGCACGAGAAGGGCCAGCTCCAGCTGACACCTGCCCGAGGATGAGGAAGAGGATGGTGATGGAGCAGTTGCGGAAAAGGTGGACGGAATTCGAGCGGATGGACAGCAGGAGGCCGAGCGAGTCTATAGAGGGTCGCTGCCTATCCGGAGGATGGGATACCAGAGAGGTGTCACGCGCCGCCAATAAGGAGGTAAGAGGCGAGAAGGGGTGAATTTCATAGAAGTTCAATCATATCACAGCTTTAGAGCTATTTTTGATTCATAAATTATCCCATTTAAAATGAGGAAATTAAATTTTGTTGTCAAAGACAAAATAGCATAGATATTGAAGAAAATTAATTCAGAATTATTAGCACGAATTTATTAGCCGAATTTTGAAAATTAATAGCATTAGCACGATTCCGAAAATGATGAAAATATTAAAAGACTGACAATATTATTGTTATTGAAAGAAATTGGTCAATAGTTTATTAAAAGGAAACAGCATATTCCGTTTAGTTTTTCTCATAAAATAGAGTTCTACTTAAACTAAATGGCAACTCAACCATTACAGTTTAATTAATATAATCAGTCATAAAGCACTGGCTGGATTAAATGGAAAAAAAATATCATTGACAAATCAATACATTTCTTTTGATCTGAAGGCAATCCCAATAATTTCAGATTGAAATTTATTTACAATATTAAAATGTGACCAAAAGCAGGATAATCAAGAAAGTTTTTTTACAGTCTATGACTAGTTAATAACAGCCAAAGTCGATTCCAACTAGACTAAAATTTTCTTGATCGGTATATTACCGATATTGTTGTAACCAAGTACAGGTTAACAAACAAAACTTGCAGTAGCTTGTTTTCTATTTGCCATAAATAGTTGATGGCAAAATGAGTGGATAGAGAATATTAGAAAATATTATAGATCAGTATGATATGAATAATATTTTAACCATGAGGTAATGGTTATAATAATTGAAATCATTTAATGAAGCTGGTGGTAATTGCTTTGATCCGTGTAAAGTGTTACGATGCAGTTGATTAACAGACGTTATTATACTGTGGGATAAAAGTGAATTACGTTGCAATTAGTTATTCATGTGGAATGAATAAATTGCGTTTGATTGTGAGTCTAGATGTACTACAATCGGGGGTTATTAGCTTCAGATTATGATTTAAATTTTCTAATATTTCACTGGAAAATAAAGTCGGAGGACTTACTATAAATTGGAATAAGATAATTATTATTTCAATTAGAATTGATTCTACGTTGGATCGAAAAGTTGTTTGAGCTGTGCTGTACAGATAAGATAAGCATTATCTCAACTGGCTAACTGCTATCACCTAGCTTCTAGTCTGTAGAAGAGAATTACTTCTCCTTTTCAATAACAATTTAAAACATTGAATTCATGAGAATTCTAGTTTTTCCAGATATTCCACTGTTTTGAGTCAGTCTGTGTTAGATCGTGCTATTGTTAGTTTGGAATTAGATCACGTCTCGAGAGTGAATCTAATTTTTACTCAGCCTACCATCATGAGTTTATTGACGGTGCATTAATTCATTCAATTATTACTATTTGTGCTGATTGTTGTGATTATTTTTCGGAAAATCAATATTTACTGAGTATGAATTAATTGTCAGCTGTTGTGTCATTATACACGCCTTGTGTGAATAATTACTTTGGAAAAAAAGTAAATTAAGATTTATTTCGGGGTGAAATAAGTCTTGAAGTGAGAAAGAGAGGTTGAGCAATAAATGTTCACTGATTGTGAATTAATTAGCAGATTTGGTCTGTTATAATAAACACACTGTCATTTATATCCAATGGATGGTTACTTTGCATAAGTAAATCATGTGATTGATTTCGTCATTGAAATGAACAGTGAGAAGTGGAATATTGAGTTGAGATTTATAGTTCCGATTTTATTATTGTGATGTAGTGAGAAGGCTGTAATCCTCATAACAGATCGAAAATGAATTATTATTTCGACCACATTTAATTGTGATATAAAATCGAAATATGTGGTGTAACATCACAACTAGTGGCTTCATGTCAACCATATAATTCAGTATTCCTCATCATATTATCATCTCTCATATTGTTTTAATTTTCGGAACAAAATATTTCAAATTTATATTTATTTTACAGTTTCGAGTGCTAAGTAAAAAAAAATTTTGTTATCAATTCAGATCTTAATCTTTCTAAATTCAAAATTAATAATTGTTTCAAGTGTTTGGTGAGAAAATTAGACAAAATTTTATTAAGTGAAGGAAACATAACCTTTTTTCTGGACTATTTTAATAAATTAAAATTCGGGGGAGGAACAGTTTTGGGCTGTGCCTGTTGATCCTCCCCAAATTATTTTAAATAATAATTTTGTATCATTGAATCAATAAAATAAAAATAAAAAATAAAATAAAAAAAATATTTTATTGTGAACAATAAGTTGCTGATACACTGAACTAACTGAGGGTATCCATCACTCTGACACTTGGTGATTTTCCTGGACTCCAATTCACCTCTATCAACTTCTGCCTCCTGTGAAGTGGTACATTGTTGTGTATCACGTTTCTTCTTGAGGATGGGGACTACAACTTGAGTCTTCTTCCTCGACGAGCTCCTGGGATTATTGGAGCTGTATCTCAGCTGATTATTGCTGAGACCACGACAAGTTCCTGGTCGTGTTGGGGATTCATCCCAGCTGTCTGATGCTGGAAGTTAGGCAGTGCGAGAGCACGGCCATGCAGGGCGCAAGCCCGGCACATGCAGTGCGCAAGCACGGCGAAGCAAGGCAGTGTGGAAACACGGCGATTCTGCAGTGCGAAAGCACGGCGTCCTTTTTGCAGTGCGAAAGCACGGCGTCCCCCCTTGCAGTGCGGAAGCACGGCATCCCAGCAGTGCGGAAGCACGGCATCCCTTTGCAGTGCGAAAGCACCGCGTCCTTTTTTTTTGCAGTGCGAAAGCACGGCGCTTCTTGCAGTGCGAAAGCACGGCGTCCCCCATCGCAGTGCGGAAGCACGGCGGTCTCTTGCAGTGTGCAAACACGGCGTCCCCCATTGCAGTGCGGAAGCACGGCGGTCTCTTGCAGTGTGCGAACACGGCGTCTCAACGCAGTGCGAAAGCACGGCGCAGATCTTCAAGATCTTCTCTGAAGCTAGGCCTAGGATCCGGCCCGATATCTTGCTCATTTCTTCGGATGGTGCCGACGCACCACCACCGGTTGGCGAGGAGTCAACCTGGCGCCCAGTTGTGTTCGGTCTATGATGACCGGCGGAGAGGCGGCAGAATGTACTCAGGCATTTGGGACATTCTGTCTGCCGTTTACCCCTTCCATCCTCACCCCCCCTCTCCTCCCCCTCTCTTTCCCCCCCCCTTCCCTTAGTAGGAACAGTGTGTCACGATGTATATCGTAACTAGAGGAAGGAATTGAATTTAGGGCTCATTTATTCGACGCTCGGCTATCTTTCATAGAATCTGAGGGGTCAACGTTCAAGCCAGCCACTGGCCTACCGCTCAGCGGTGCTGCGCATCCTCTCTCCCCTCCCTCTCGGTCACTGAGGGAGGCTCGAGAAAGGCCAGCAGGAGGCAGTCGAGTTCGGAGAGCCAAGTCGAGCGGTCGAGAGAGGTGAGAAGGAAGCAGCGAGCAGCTAGCAACGTCACAGTACGTCTTGTACTAAGTGAACTCCGATTTCTTCAGCGACCGGGAGTTGTGTTGAGGCTAAAGTCGATTAGCCTCCCACACAGTGAACTCCACTGCTCTACACTCGTTTGGGCGAGTGTTGAACGACATTTAACCTGTTTAGACGACGGGTTACCAGTTTCGACCAACGACGACACGTCAGGTTTGGTCGAAACCTGACTCCCCATTGGTAGGCCACCAGTGGGACATCGAGGCGAGAAAGGACATCTGGGAAGGTGTGGAAAAACCTTTCCCGCAACTCCGCGGTCGATCCGGACCCCAGGAGGACAGCTGGTGCCCGGCAAGCAGGACTTAGGAAAGTCCAGAGTGCTGGCCGCCGCAGCGCACTGATCCAGTGCGGGATCGCAAGAGGACATCCGGGAAGGTGTGGAAAAACCTTTCCCGCAACTCCGCGGTCGATCCGGACCCCAGGAGGACAGCTGGTGCCCGGCAAGCAGGACTTAGGAAAGTCCAGAGTGCTGGCCGCCGCAGCGCACTGATCCAGTGCGGGATCGCAAGAGGACATCCGGGAAGGTGTGGAAAAACCTTTCCCGCAACTCCGCGGTCGATCCGGACCCCAGGAGGACAGCTGGTGCCCGGCAAGCAGGACTTAGGAAAGTCCAGAGTGCTGGCCGCCGCAGCGCACTGATCCAGTGCGGGATCGCAAGAGGACATCCGGGAAGGTGTGGAAAAACCTTTCCCGCAACTCCGCGGCCGATCCGGACCCCAGGAGGACAGCTGGTGCCCGGCAAGCAGGACTTAGGAAAGTCCAGAGTGCTGGCCGCCGCAGCGCACTGATCCGGTGCGGGATCGCAAGAGGACATCCGGGAAGGTGTGGAAAAGCCTTTCCCGCAACTCCGCGGCCGATCCGGACCCCAGGAGGACAGCTGGTGCCCGGCAAGTGGGACTTAGTAAAGTCCAGAGCGCGGGCCGCCGCAGCGCACTGATCCAGTGCGGGATCGCAAGAGGATATCCGGGAAGGTGTGGAAAAACCTTTCCCGCAACTCCGCGGCCGATCCGGACCCCAGGAGGACAGCTGGTGCCCGGCAAGTAGGACTTAGAAAAGTCCAGAGTGCTGGCCGCCGCAGCGCACTGATCCAGTGCGGGATCGCCAGAGGACCTCTGGGAAGGCCAGGGGACGCCTTTACCAGAGCTCCGCAACCAACCCGGACCCCGGGAAGACACCCGGTGCCCAAGGACTAGGACTTAGTCCCGACACGAAACCCTTTCTCACGACTAACACCGTAAGGTTCCTGTTCCCTTCTTTCCGCGACCAACCCTGTTTGGCAGTGCGAAAGCACGGCCCCTCTTTCCTAAAAGAGGGAAACATTCCTCCAAAGCACTCAAAACCCTGTTTCAACCCCCAGCCCGAGCGAGGGTGGTTGACGGACGCCCCACCAAGACTCCCGTCCCCTGCCGCGGCCCTCCCCAGTCGCCGACTGAGTTTAGCCGGCCCAGAGCGACACTGGGAACTCTGATAGAGAAAGGTGTGGGCAAAAATCTACTCAGACTGTATTGATAAAATTATAATCATTTTCTCTATTGATAATCAATTCCATCAACTAACTGAAAAAAGTACTTCAATTTTCATGGATTTATTAATAGAATTATATGAATCTGAAGTGTAGGTCATATCTAAATTCACAAAGAGTTCGATTCTTGTTAGCAAGATAGATGTTATTCAATGCAGAAATCATTGTTATTCTACTAAAACATAGGATAAAATGAATAGTTCTCTTTCAGGGGGAGTTTTGACAACCCACAAAACTCATTTTTCATTTGAAGAAATAATATCAAAAAGGTGCATAGGACCTTACTTTTTTGTTCAGCTTGCCAAAATACCCCTCTAAATTAAAATTTTCGACTGACTGTACAGTGAGTCAATCATTCTATTAATAAGGCTTGAATAATTCTGAAATTTTAATTAAATAAAAATGGTAGAGGATAATTATCATGTAGATATCAACACCTTCATTTGAAGACATATTAACTGCATGCGTTTTCATATTGCCGATACAGCATTGATAAAACTGTAGACATGTATTGATTATTTAGCAGTCTCAAAAACTGTTCTAGCTGAAAAATTAATAATACATGCCACGTGTAGGCTTATACATTGCATGAGGAAAACGAAGTTCAAAACTATGGTTTTCCTAAACATATGTATTTGAGATAATTTCTTTGATGCAGCTGTTTCACATTCAACATTATAAATTATACAGAGTTTGTGAAAATAAAAATATTTATTGATTACCAAAACAATACTTTTATTATATTAATGATAATAATTAATTATTAAAACAATACTTCTATTATATCAATAATAATAATATTATTAAACATATTTATCAACTATCAGAACAATATTATTGAGGTCGAGTGGAATCAGGTAGAAAGCAATGATAGAACAGATGTTCTTTTTTGAATTTCTATCATAAAATTTTTTTGTTATTTCCAATGATTAAAACATATGTTAGAATATCACATGTCAATAAATAAATTATCAATAATAATAATATTATTAAACATATTTATCAACTATCAGAACAATATTATTGAGGTTGAGTAGAATCAGGTAGAAAGCAATAATAGAACAGATGTTCTTTTTTGAATTTCTATCATATTATTTTGTTATTTCCAATGATTAAAACATATGTTAGAATATCACATGTCAATAAATAAATTATCTCATTTCCATATGGCACTCACCTTAAGTTACCATGTTCATAACCTTACTTAATAGGATCCTTTTTCATCCTTTGAAACCCTTAGAGGCAAAATATCTCAAAATCCGTTCTTAGTGCGCGTCTAGCATGTTTGAAGAATATTTGTGCGAAGTTTCAAGTCTGTAGGACAATTAGTTTGAGCTGTAGTGTGATTTTACATCAAAATTTTCGAAAAATGCCCTCTCCTGGACCCCCCTGTGCTCCTGATCGAAATTTTTCTGCTTAGATCAATTTTTTTTACGTAGCTGAACAAAAAAGTTCCTCATGACTTTGCTGTGCAATGAGCGGTTAAAAAGTACAAAATTTTGGGGGGGCGCCAGCTCCCTCAGGGGGGCAAATTTCTGAAAATCCTGCCTTAGTGGATGTTTTTAGGCTACCATAAACAATCGTGCAAAATTTCAAGTTTTTAGGCTCAGTAGTTTGGGCTGTGGTGTGATTTCAGTCTTTCGGGGCTTAGCCTTTTATAAGTATAGAGAAGAGAAGAAGAAGAATAAGAAGAAGAGATAGAGGTCATTGATACACCCCCATGTCTTTTTCGAATTGCCTCTGCTTTGAAGTAGTATATTATTATAGTAGTCATACTTAGATTTTCTTATTATGTTGTCTAATGTGTTTCTGCAGTTTTTATATAGTGATTTGAGAAAGTTGTTTTGAGGCTGTTTTTTCAATGTCTGATGCATTTTATCTCGTTTTCTTATTGAAGTTATTAATCCTGCAGTTATCCAAGGCTTGAGAGGCTTTAGTTTGTGTAGTACAATTTTTATTTGGGTTGCATTTCCAATCTCAGTGGATAATACATCAACAAATAATTCAACAGCATTTTCAATATTTAAATCAAGTTGTGATGCAACCTCGGACCAATTGTACTTCTTAAGATTATTCATCAAATCATGGTAGTTTATAGATTTTCTAGTGTTAACACTTGGTTCAGTTCTACCAGTATTTTTTCCAAGACCAATGTTTATACAAGTCAGATAGTGGTCAGTGATACTTTTGTTTTCATTATTGATCCAATAATAGACTCACAAGCATCGTTTGTTTTTCTGTAAAATATGTGATCAATACATGATTGGGATCCGTTTATTTCTCGAGTAGGTTTATTAATGTAAGATTTAAAACCATTAGATGACAAAAGGTTGAAATATTCATTAACAAAGTTTGTGTTACTGTTTATATCTATTTTTGTATCACCGATGATTATTATGTTTTGACTATTTTCATGTTTCAAGTAATCAATGCAATCATTCAGACTATTGAGAAAATTTTGCAAATTAGAAGAAGGTGATCGGTAAATATTAACTATTGTGAATTTAATATTTTCATCAGGTATACTGACATTCAGTATTAGAGAGTTACATTCGAGTATAAGAAAATTTATGTTCTCAACATTGAATGTGTTCCTAGTAAAAATACAAACTCCATCACATTTATTCAGTCTACCTGGTACACTATGAATTGAATAATCATTCAAACTGTAGTTAATTGTACTATCGTTAATCCAAGTTTCACTAAGAGCTATAAACTCAAATTTAGTATCACAATTTCTTAGAATATATGCTAAGTTATCAAATTTTCTATTCATATTTCTTATATTCATGTGACAAATATTCACAAATCTACAAGGCTCAGTGGTATGAAATTTGCGGTTTGAGATTGAAAATATCATCTACTTGGATTGTATTGTATGACTCAACTGAGATTTCATTTTCAAAATTATTTATTAATCATTCGTCATATTTATAGAGTAAAAATAAATTGATCACAATAAGGTAAAAGGCTCCAAAAAACTAATCTGTTAAACAGTACCTAGTGAAAAATGAGAGTCAATTGTTTTTGATATGTGATGAGCCAGCAAAATGTTCAGGTTTTCGTATTTCTGTTTGAATGACACAATTTCGAGTTGGCTCTTAATAAGTGTAGTGATGAAAAGGTTTTTGACCTCTGCTCTAAATACAGAATTTGATTGGCCATAATCTGGTTTATCTATTAAACTTTGAATTGCTCTAATATAGCAGGGACAAGTTGTATCATTTACTAGATGTTTATCATCCTTTTTATTGTTCTTGCAATTGGCACATATGGGTGCTTGTGATTTGTTAGGGCGATTTTTGTACTCGTGATTCTCTTGAGCACAGAAACCACAGATTGTGGTTTCTGCGTTACAAAATTTTGAGGTGTGGCCAAATTTCAAGCATTTGAAGCAACGAGCTACTGATGTGTAATCTTTGACTCGACAAGAGGTCCAATCTACATAGATTCGTCCCTTATTGATTATTTCTCGTCGAATATCAGGAGACCATTCGATTACCTAATGGGTGTACTCTCTCTTCCTTTCCTACTATAAATAATGGGTAGAATTCTATATCAAAGTTTTCTTTATTTATTGTGTTTGAGAAATTCCTGTTGAAAATTTCTAGACTTAAATCACTCTGGCTCAATTCTTTAGATACATTTTACATATGGATACTCTAGGTTTTTTCAACGAAGGAGTACTAATTTCTAAATCTTCATCATTAATTAGTTTGTTTCCTAGAACTTTTACCTTGTCCTCGGATGGGTCCATCACCAATAACACTCCACCTCCACGTACGTTTACTGTTTTTTTTTCAGTGATTTTTATTTCGGAATTGTTTTTTTTTAAAGTTTCTCTGACTTTTGCACTGCTTTCACTATCACTTCCTGTTACCACTGCAGGCTTCACTATCACAATTTTCTTCTTCTCGGAAATCTTGCGCACTAATTTTTTTCCAGTCACTTGTTGCTGCTGCTGTTTATTTACTTTAATAATTGGTACTTGCACTACTTCTGCAAATGATCTTGTAGCAGTAGTAGTGGGTGGCTGTCCTCTGTTGAAGTCCGATGAGAGCTGGTTTATGCTTTTTTCCAATTTATCCAGTCTGCATAGAACTTCGTTCTGGGTTTCTTCTTTCTCCTGGGTTTTTTTCATCGTTTCGACTCTAGTTATGATAAATGCCAGCTTGTTGCACAGAGCACTGTATTGATCAAAATCCACTCGAGATAGCTTTTTTCCGAATGTCTCACTGCCCCATTTAATGAGATCGGAGTAAAGATCGTGAAGAGTTCGCACGTCTTCCAGTAAACTCTGGTCCATGATTTTGCTCGCATTCTGATCCTCCAAGTTGATGAAGCTGCATCTCTCCGAATATTCATCTTCCCCCTCAAACTCTGCAGCAAGAAGAGGTGGCAATTTCACCGGTGTAAGGAATTGAGATCCCGATCTATCCATAATTGAAGTTTGTTACGGAAATACACTTCATAACACTCGAATACTTTTCAACTATTATAGTTTAAAGACAATAATTTTATTATTGCTGACGGCTAGAATACTGTTAGCTAATTCTACAATATAAACTACGCTGGCACTACGATGTCTATTCTACCCCGTTCGGCTGACGACTGTGAATTAATAAATAATATTAAAAGGTTATTTCAGAAGTATCCCCATTTAAATTACTTATTTTAAATAGGATTTCTATTTTTCTATTATTTTTAGAAGAAATTGGAATAGAATGCCTACCAAATAACTCAATTTCTGTTGTTTTGAAATTCAGATTGGTATATCACAGCTTTTTAAATTAGACGCCATTTCAGGTTTGTATAAAAATAAAATATGATCTAAGTTATGGAAGCAAATTTTTGAATCAAATTATGAAAAATATATATTCTTGACTAATTTGACATTAAATCGATCATTTTATCAAGGAAATGATAATTATTATTAGATCAAATTTAATGGGATGAATTGAGTAACAGCTGTGTACAGTCAGTGGCAAAATGGAGAGACTTGGCAACGTTTTTCTCCTATCTTTCTTCACTGCCATTATAACGTGGACCTCACTATAGAGACACCATTCTTCAAGAGGACTGATAATGACAAAAAAGACCAATGGGAGTAACCTCCTTTATACAAACTTTCAGGCGTGCTTGAAGTATAGTTTTATTTTTTTCAATATTTTTCTCAAATGACTCATTTTTGACACGAAACGGAAATGGGAATAATAAGGAATGCATCTTTCAAATCACATACTTGATAGCCTATGTCATATTCGATTTTTCATTTTATTTGGGCTTCCCCTAAATTATCCTCCACGAGCCGCCACTGGCAATACTTTCCTTACCTATGATAATAGGGCAAGGAAAGTAAAAATAGCATTGCTGATTTTTATACTTCTCTGCACCTTGTTTAAGAACTCACACAAGTTACCATTGCACCTGTTACAGGCCGAGTTTGAATCCATGATGAAAGGGGGTGGCTCGTATTGCTTGACTCTTGTTTATGATTTTGACAAAAAAGAATTGGCAGATGTTCAGGTGAGTACTTCAGAACGAAGCTAACACATTTCACTTTCCTTGCCCTATTACCATAGGTAAGGAAAGTATTGCTTTCCGAAAAAAATTAAGGTACCCCAATTTCTAAATTTCTATACGTTTCAAGTCCAAAAAAGTGGTTTTTAGGTATTGGTCTGTATGTGTGTGGTGTGTGTGTGTGTGTGTGTGTGTGTGTGTGTGTGTGTGTGTGTGTGTGTGTATGAGTGTATGTGCGTCTGTGTACACGATATCTCATCTCCCAATTAACGGAATAAATTGAATTTTGGAACTTAAGGTCCTTACGATATAAGTATCCGACACGAACAATTTCGATCTGATCCAATTCAAAATGGCGGCTAAAATGGCGAAAATGTTGTCAAAAACAGAGTTTTTTGCAATTTTCTCGAAAACGGCTGCAACGATTTTGATCAAATTCATACCTAAAATAGTCATCGATAAGCTCTATCAACTGCCACAAGTCCCATATCTGTAAAAATTTCAGGAGCTTCGCCCCATCAATGCAGACGATTACCAATTATCAGGCTTCAGATACAATTGAAACGAAAAAAATCAAGTGGAGTAGATTGAGCATGAAAATCTCTACAATTAATGTTCAGTAACATTTTCACCTAAAATTGAAAATAAGCTTTAAATTCGAGAGAATGTGATTATTCAATTGCAAATTATTGTTGATTCTATTAAATCATTCACTATGAAGAGATAGCAGACCTCATGTGTGTCTCCAGCGTTATTGCCCTGTCACCAGCTGGCTCAAATCTTTGAATAGTAGACTTGAGATGCGCGGGAACACTAGCGTCAGGTGATCAATTTTCATAACGGCAAGGAAAGTTGTGTGAGTGCGCCACACCAGATTTTTGTATGAATTTTTTGATCACAATCTGTATAAATAATATGGGGGTCGCAGAGTATCGCCAGCCCATCCATCGCCCATCCATCGCCAGAGTATAACCATCACAGCCAAAAAAATCTGGTGTGGCGCACTCACACAACTTTCCTTGCCGTTATGAAAATTGATCACCTGACGCTAGTGTTCTCGTGCATCTCAAGTCTACTATTCTAAGATCTGAGCCAGCTGGTGACAGGACAATAGCGCTCATAGTGAATGATTTAGAATCAACAGTTGCAAACAGTTTGCAATTTAATAATCACATTTTCTCGAATTTAAAGCTTATTTTCAATTTTAGGTGAAAATGTTACTGGGCATTAATTGTAGAGATTTTCATGCTCAATATTTTCCACTTGAAATTTTTTGTTTAAATTGTATTTGAAGCCTGATAATTGGAAATCTGAAATTAAACTTTGCATAGATGGGGCGAGCTTCTGAAGTTATTACAGATATAAGACTTGTGGCAGTTGACAGAGCTTATCAATGACTATTCTAGGTATAAATTTGATCGAAATCGTTGGAGCCGTTTTCGAAAAAATCGCAAAAAACCCTGTTTTCGACAAAACTTTCGTCATTTCAGCTGCCATCTTGAATTTCATTCAATCGAAATTGTTTGTGTCGGATCCTTATAGTGTGAGGACCTCACGTTCCAAATTTCAAGTCAACTGTACACAGACGCACATACACACAAACACACACACACACACACACACACACACACACACACACACACACACACACACACACACACACACACACACACACACACACACACACACACACACACACACACACACACACACACACACACACAATACCCAAAAATCACTTTTTCGGTCTCAGGGGGCCTTGAAACGTATAGAAATTTAGAAATTGGGGTACCTCAATTTTTTCGGAAAGCAATACTTTCCTTACCCATGGTAAAGGGACAAGGAAAGTAAAAGTTGGGACGAATTGGGCTATTTAGTCAGACTGGGACGACGACAAAATAGGTCGTTTCACGCAAATGACAAGCTTGGTTTACTCGCGGAAATCCACGCGATAAATTCTATTGACCAAACGTAGGCAACGTTTTCCAACTCGTTGAAAGTGGCATCTTTTTACAGAGCTGTAGGTGATTATTTTGTCATTGAGTTCAGATTCATATTATTGGTTGAATACTATGAAGGACAATATTATTAGTAGTTATGTGAACAAGTACCTGATTGAAACTATAGACCTTATGGGAATACAGCAATAGACTGGCTTCTCCACACATCTGTGTAATCACTTATCAGCTGATTTATAATGAATAATTCTATAGTCTGATCTTTACTCTAATATTGGTGTATGAAGGAAGCTCCTTTCTCCTTTCATATTATCCTTGAATTGCAAAATTTACAAAAACCTTGTATATACATCAATGTATTAAAAAAGGAACACACCTGTCAAATTTCATGAAAATCTATTCCCGCGTTTTGCCGTAAATGCGCAACATATAAACATTCAAACATTTAAACATTAAGATAAATGCCAAACCGTCAACTTGAATCTTAGACCTCACTTCGCTCGGTCAATTAAGAATCATTGAATATTCTGATCACACAAAAATGTAATTCATAAATTGTTTGTTATTTCTCAAAGACAAGACATAATTATTATGTATATAACT